>NW_018165185.1:488313-490513 GCF_001263595.1 Phalaenopsis equestris
CCATTACTAAAATGTATGCTCTAGTCTCAATATAAAGAGTTGAAAATTCTATAATTTTATTGGCATCTTTACATTTGCAAGTTATCAACACAACAATCTACCTATCACAATATTTGTGATATTCTCTTGATCATTTTACTTGTTAAAATCATTTATCGTAGGCATATTATTTATATGAGTGTATTTGTAAGAAAAATATTTAATGAACATACTCAAGAATAAAATGAAGTTGATAGAACCAATATTATCAACTTAATTTCATTTTTTATAACATATGCAAGTATTCAACAATATGAAAGAAATTCTAAGTGCAATTTCATATATCAATATATTGGTATCAATCCTATAAAACAATTTGCTTCTTAAATTGACAGTTGATTATCTAACACGTATTGATGAATCATACTCACCTTACAATTAATTAAATTCTTAAACTAAACTTGATTAAAAATATATATCTTGGTTAACATCTACTTCAAATTGACTCCTCGTTCACTATATAATACACAAATTGAACCAAACTCTCAAGCTACACACTTGATCCAAAGGTCTATCTTATTCAGTTTCAAGCCAAATAATGGTATTGTTGAATCATTTATGGACATAGGGTCCCTTGTTATCCGTGAATTTATACAATCTGGGAAAGACCTTGCGAAGGAGATATAAGAGAGTTCAAGATTTTCAGAGTATGTGTGTGTTGTTATCCTTGGTGGTGTGGAGAAAGAGGAGAGAAAACTGCTCTTCTTTCTTCCCTTCCTATTTATATCTCCTAGAATGCTCATGTCCCCATGGGGCTACAAAGAAAAAAACAAATGTTATGTTGTTGGTTGTGTTGTACGGAGATTTTGAGAACCATCGCTGATAAGATCTCAGATGTGAACATCATACAGTTAATAAACAGACATAGATGATGATTAAATAGAGTTTGCTTTCCTTCTGTAATGAAGGAATGGTCAACAAAGTTGATGGCATATCTTGATGGATGCAAGCGAGCTCACTGGTGAGGGTGATCTTGATAGAAGAGCTCGAGGACTGTTAAGCAAATTGGTTAGAGAATCTCATGTGATTAATAATTATCAGTGAGTTTAATTGGAGTAGCTCGCATAAAAACTGACATGCTTAGTTGAAGAGACTGCCAAATTCTTTTGAGAGGAAAGTCTAACAGCTTTCACCTTCATGGTTAATGCAAGTATGCACAGTCGGTCTGATCAAGGTTAGTGTTCCAAATTTACGGTAAATGGGCTCAATCCATTAGACCCAATTTTATGGTAAATGTTCCAAATTTTGTGGGATTTCTTATTGTCTTGAAGGTCTATTTTTGTATTTACATTTAGTTCCTCAACTCTCTTAGCTCTTCGATATGACACTGCGAAAAGAATGAGAGAATAAGTATTGGCTTCAATGTTTGATGTCACATGTGTGGGATGTGCAATTGAATGCTAAGGGAGAATATTTCCTCCACTCACAGCCTTCCTCAGTTCAAGATATCCATTACGACCTCCCGGTGCGTGTTTTGGAGCACAGAAGTGGGGTTGCTATTGATTTAGCCTTACTTAGAAGAACTCACCATTGTGTGACAATAAGTTTGATACAGAGCACATATGTGTGTCCATTCTAATGTTTAAAGGTCATGTCCAATCCATTCAAATCTTCTATGGTGAAAGTTAGTAAAGAATCCTCCCACAAGTGTTTTGGAGAAAGTTAGGGTTTAGGGCGATCCACCTGCACGGTGGTCTGGGACACCCGTTGATACTAAAATTTCTAATATAAAACCCTAAAAAATATTTTTTAGGTTATGGGGTCTGTTGACCTCACTTTTGGTTGAGGTCTAGAAACTTCTTTAGTAGCCTAGGTCTAGCCATAGGACTTTCCTATTGACTAGTCTTAGAAAACTAGAAAAGGTATTCTCACCATTAGAAATTCAAAACTCTTCTCTTTGCTCAACTTGAGATTCCACATATTGGTCCTAACCTCTAATATTTAGAAGGTAAGATCATTATGGGAGAGCTCAAGAAGAGTTCTTATAGGGTTACTTGGCCTTAGGATTGACCATGGGTGTTGATTTGAAGCTAAGATATATTATACTCTTACTATATCTTCACAATACATTAATTAAGATCAATACATGAGAGCCCAAAATGGGGATTTCATTGATCCATGGTTCATTTAGAATGGATATCTATCCAATTCTATTTGAAAT
>NW_018165185.1:491666-492181 GCF_001263595.1 Phalaenopsis equestris
TGAGCATCATAAGCTTTAACCATGGTCCAAGCCTTGGTTAGCCACCTTAACCCAAGCTAAAGCCCAAAACTGTGAGCCCCCACATGGTTAAAACCCAAACTCATGCCAAGAGGCCACCTCAGCCTAAATTGAGTTGAGAGCTCCTCTTCTTGACACCTAAGCAGTGGGGCTAACCTCTCAAATGGCCAGCCAAGCAAACACATAGCCAATTTCTATAAAAATCCACCCCACGGCCATGAATAGGGTGTGGTGAAAAAATTTTCACTAAGGCCTTTCAAACTCCTCTGAAAGCTTCCTTGAGAGACCCTTAACACATTCCAATCCACTTCCTACTCTCAAATCCACCATGGCAAGCCAATTTTGAGCTCAAATCCCTGCCCGAAACCAGGACAAATCCCAATCTCAACCCACACAGCACCAAATTCCCAATAGATTGGCTCTACACCTTCACAAGAGTGAAAGAAGCCAAAGCCCTATCAAATCCCCCTTCCACAGAGTCTCTACCATAGCTCTAG
>NW_018165185.1:496778-503673 GCF_001263595.1 Phalaenopsis equestris
CCTTATATTAAATAGGGGAATTTGTCGGCCAATACATTGGTTTCGCAGACCAAATGGATGTCATAACTTTCTCTAGTTTATTTGATCGAGCCTCGCCCTCAATTCTTGTGTTCATCCTTCGGGATAGATACAGGATTTGAGGTAAAACGCTCTTTCATCTAAACTATGAAAATTATGGGGTCAGTTTGACTTCATCTTTTTTCAAAAATAAAAATTTTTAAAACGTCCTTCCGAAGCGGGCAACGGGATTTCTATTCCGATGACCGACAACTTCTTACGGGCAAACCCCACACCAAAAATAGTGCCGACAGGGTCATAATCTAGTGATAAGTGGTTTCTCATAGCTTGCGGACTCATGAAACCCTTCCACGGAAGTCAGACACGAAACTAAGGTTTGCACCACCTAGAAGTGATCACCATTGGTCAATGTTAATTTTGGGTATGGAGCATATTAGAAATCCATTTTATATTTAAGAGATTATATTTTATCATTGATGGCTTCCCTAAGCTCAAGTATTTCTAAAAAAACCTTTCCGCAGACCTTTCCGCGAAATTTAGGGTCTACTGGGCCAGGCTGGTGCCTAGCGGCCAAGTTCAAGCACCTAAGTTAAAGATCTAGAAGCCCAGGAGCCTAGGGTGTCACCAAAGCCCCTATTATTGGTTCCTAGGTGCCCTAGAACAAAGAAGGTGGCACATCTTCCCTTAGTTTTGGCGTGTAGGTGTTTGGGGACATAACTGTTGAAGCACAGGCGCCCCAAAGTGCCCCAAAGTTGCCTGGTTCCAATTTTTTTTGATATTTTTTATTAAATTGCGCCACTTGGATGGCTAGGATTAGCTATGAAGTAGTTTGGGGTGTTCTATAAGCTGCCACCTCAAAAATAAAAGCATGGCATGCATGACAATTGGGAAAAAAAAGCCTTTTTTCATGGGATAATGTCATGTTTTGAGAAGAGGATAAGGGAGTAGCCAGCCACTTTTGGAAATGATATCTAGAGGCAAGAGGATCTGAGATATCTTGGCCTTGGTGAGATATTTTCAGCCTTGGAGAAATTTTTGACTAAGGGGAGAGCTTCTTGGCTTGAGAGGGAGTGTTCTTAGAGAAGAGAAGAAGGAGTTCTAATGTTTTCTTCTAGTTTCCATTCCTTTCTCTTTTCAACAGAATTTTCTCTTCTTCCTCCTCCATCCCTTCATTTCAACCTTATTTTTATTGAGTGGAAAGTGATTTTGTGAGGATATTTTTGGAGTCTTTACCTCTTCATGAGAAGGAAAGCTTCATCCTCACATTGGATGTGGAAGGAGCTAGGAGCTCTCAAAGAGCACACTACTTCAAACTTCGCATAGGTCAAAAACTCTGTGTCCTTTGTTATTTCATTTTTGGTAAGCCTCTTCAGGTTTTTTTGTTAGAAAAATAAGTTTAGGGTATGTGTTAGAAGAAGCTTTAGGTTAGGAAGCTTTTCATCGGTTTTCCTACGATTTCCTTGAGCGATCTACTTAAAACCCTAGCACCTAACCTAATTGACCAGTATTATGATAATCCTGTGATTGTTTGACGGATTTATTCTTGATGAATGGGTTAAAGCCATTTTGATTTTGAGAATGAGGAATTCTTTTGATCCTCTTTCCCTTGATCACAAAGGCAACACCTATAGAAAACTTCATTTCGCGAAGGTTTTCTCTAGTGGAAAAGTTCCTTCACATCTCTCCAAATAATCAGAGGTAGGCCCTTCATTACTTTGTGTAACGAATGGTAGCTATGACTTCATCCAAACCTAAGACCTTAGTGAGATCGCTAGGATAAGTTTGACTCACCGTCAAACATGATTGTGTTACATTTGGCATGTAAACATATTTTCATGAGCATATGTTTGTGGTTCATCTCGTTCTAATTGCATGTTTGTAAAATTCACATTAAAAATTTAATTTTGCATGATTTGGATCAATCAACCTTTTTGTGTTGGTCTGATCAATCAACTAACCACTTATGTCAGTTCAATCGATGGGTCAAACATTCGGGTCTATCCACCATTTTTTGTCAGTTTGATCGGTCGGTCGACCACCTTATGTTGGTTTAATTAATGGATCAGTTATTTTTTGTCGGTTGACCACTTTTAATTGGTAGATCATTTTGGGTCGGCTTGATCGTTCAATCAACCACCTTATGACGGTTCAATCAATCGGTCGTCCCTTTTTTGTCGGTTGGCCACCTTTGGCTGGTCGACCATTTTGGTTGGCTTTACCAATAGGCAAGACGTCCTTGATCGTCCCGATAGTTAAGTAGGTCATTTTTGCATGTGAAACCTATTTTTATGTGTGGATTTCCAAAATTAATATGTTTAAACATATTAAAGCTTAATTTAAATATTTTCAATTACATCAAAAATCGAATTTTGATGGATTCTTGCATCTTCCTATGCATGAACTTTTAGCTTTATGCCTATATGATTAATTTCATAGCTTGTGAAATTATGTTTGTCTTTGATTGTACTTTGTAGCATTTGACGTATTTAGGTGAATCTTTGAGCACTTCCACTTAGTGTCTCTTCGATCACCTTCGTTTGTGGTGTCTCACTAAGAACCTACACCTGCAACATCTCCACAAATACATCACTGTATGCATGTGATTAGATGCTTGCACACTTTGTAAGGGGTTGGATATCATGTAAAGCCACTCGTTGTGTAATTCTCTTTCACAAAATTTATGTTACCTCACTCTCTGTGACACCATCTAGAATGTCGTAGGTATCACACTTTGCGCCTAGTATGAGTTGTCCTATATAGCCCCTGAACTCATGCGATGCATAATGTGTGTCCACGTAGGTGTGTGGTTCTTACTTAGCATGAACCATGTTACTCAGTGATACGCTTAAAAAATTACATACTTTTTCATATAAATTTTATGCTCAATTTTAATGATTTTAAATGATATTATACTTTAAAGGAATTTATTTTGCATATATGTGATTTCAGGTACAAGAAATGAACTTTTGGAGAAAATGAAGCAAAAATTGTGTAATTTGGAGTAAAAACGAGCAAGAAAGAAAATTCTGACTTGACACATTTCGATATGTCTTTTTATGCTTAATCTACTTTACATTTCTCACATGTTTTAAACGAAATTACACTTTAAAAAAAGGTTATTTTCATGCTTATTTTGTAGGTATATATGTTAGGAGCAAAACACAACTGAAACGGGGTGAAACGGAGCTAAAACAAAGCCAAACGAATCAAAATGGCGGAGTCGTTGCAGAGTGGCGCATGATGTGCCAAATCGGCACATGATGCGCCAAAATCCAAAGAACTGACACATGATGCGCCAGAGATGACTTTTTGCGGATTAAGACGGTTCGGGACGAATTTTGTGCAAATTTTCAAAGGGGTGTTTGCTCTAAACACCCCTTGGAGTGATTCAATACATCTTTGGAAGGGCATATGTTCCAAAAGGGCTTTGATTTTTACAACATGGGGAGAACCACATTTGATTTCATGGGAGAGTACTTCATCCATGGAGTTGGGTACAAATAAATAGAGAAATACACTTTGTTGAATGCAGAATTGGAGATTTTAAGGTGACAGATTAAAATCCCCAATTTGGTTCAGTTGATTGGAAACTGATGTGAGATTGTTAGCCCTCAGGTGAGGGAGTAGTGGGACCTCTGGAGTAGCAGCCGTATCCTCCCAGCCTAACCATGGAATTAGGGACCAAACTCTGGATTAGTCAATGTTTTTTATACATTCGGAAGAGAGTAAAGAATAAGATTGCTCCTATTTGGAACAAAACAATTTTATATATTTTTAAATGATTTTAATTACTTCACTAACCATGTACTCATTGTAATGAGGAATGATGATTTCTTTAATTTGAACTCTTCATCACAAAACTTTGTTTAGTCTTAATAAATTTAACTTTGAAGTTTAGAAATTAGTTTAGTAAACTTAGTTCATTTAGTTACATTTCTTTTAGCATTCATTAAACTCATTTTAAATTGTCTTTCTTGCTTTAATTTTTATATTTTGAATATTGTTATTTATGTTATTATCATAAGAATTTACATCTTCCAAACTAAAACTTGATAGTAATATATTAGAATTAGCCTAAGGGATTTCTTATTGAGCTTCTCTGTGGGATCGATACTGAGGTTTTTTTTAAAAAATCATATATTACTTGAAGCGATACGTGCACTTACGTATAACTCCTAGTGTGTGAAGTATTTTACATATTTTATAATATTTTGATTTTAACAGCTAAATATAAATTGGGTCAAGTTTTTTGTCATTTTTTGAAGCTAAATTACTGTGTAATTTTGGGACGGGCTAGGTTTTTTACACTATTATTGGAGATTTAAATTGACATAAAACATGCAAAAAAACAACACACACTAGGGGCACATCAAGTTTTTTGCGCCGTTGTCGGGGAAGCTTTGATAAGAAATTCTTCAGGAGAATTTTAGTTAAACCTGTAAGACTTAAATTTAGAATTTATAGTATTATTATATAATGTGTTTAATTATTGTGTATTTATTTTTAAAAAAATCCAAAATACAAAAAATATTTTTGATATCTTTCCTATTAGTTAAGTCTTTAGATTTGTATGCATAGTTTAGGAGCTGCAAACATTGAATTTTACAAGTCAGATTTGGAGAGAACTTTTGGGAGAGATTTGAAAAGACTCCATAAATTTAATGTAGAAATGGCAGATCAACGATATAATGGATATTCAGATTTGGATTATAATGCTAGTAGCTTTGAGAGAGTAAACCCCAAGAGAGTGGCAAATTTTCAAGAAGATATGCTTACGATTTTAATTTCTCAGGTTGTAGATGTTTAGAGGAAGTTGGCTAAATACATAGAAAGATATTCTCAAGGACCCTCAGTTATTAAAGAAGATTTATTTGGATAATTGATTGTGCCTAATTATTTTGAAACTGACTATAAGATACATAATTCTTATTCCGATTATCACAATTCAGGTTAGAAAAATCATTTGAATTTGAATAGAAATAAGAATTTTGGATGAGAAGATCAATTTTGGGAAGATAATCAATTTAATCGGACATGTAGTTAGAATAATCATGATTATTACAATGATGAACTTTCTTTTTCTCATAAATTTAACTTCAACCCACCAGAATGAGGAGAATGACTTATTAGAAGAGGTTATTATTCAAATGGAGAGTGAGTTGGAGTGTCAAGGGACTATAATAAAAAATATGGAAAACTAACTGGGGCAGATTATTAAATCAATTAATAATCCTCCTCAATTTAACTCCAGCCCACAGGATGAGGAGAAGGAATTAATTTTAGAAGATGTTGTGATTCAAATGAAGAGTGAGCTGGAAAATCAAGAGGTCGCAATAAAGACTATAGAAAACCAACTGAGCCAAATTATTAATGCAATTAACAGTTATCCCCTAGAGATTATACATAGTGACCCTGAGATAAACCCTAAGGAGATGAATGATGAGCAATTTAAAATTATCAAACTAATATTTAGAAGACAATTCGAGAATATGTTTCAAAAAAACTTTGAGTTGAGAAATGAGGATCAGGAGATTGAAAGACCAACGAAAAAATCCTCAACTAAGATAAATATAGAAAGGCCACCTCTACCATTTACTCAGTACGAAGAGGAAGAATTGAAAGACAACTCTAAATAAAAGAGTAACCTAGAAGAATTTGATCCAAACTTTGAATTATATATAGGTAACCCGATCCAAAATTTGGGAGATCATGAAGTATCTTATAAAGATCCATTTCTTATAAAATTTAAGAATGATATTAATTTAAAAATTGAGAAAATCACTAGAAGAATATTGGATCTAGAAAGAAATTTGAAGAAGAAGGATATGAATCAATCTGAAAAGGAAGATTTGAAAGAAAAATTTTAATTCGATGACTTTGTAGGAATCCCTGGATCTGGAAAGATTGGGTGATTGATCAAGAATTACTTGAATGAAATTTTGATCCAGGTGGAATCATTTGTCGGGTCGACGACGTTAAAACAAGCGATTTATCAGTGTGATTTGATTTAGTGTGCTTGAGAGTTATGATTGTTAGTATTGTATTGTGTTTGTTTTAGTGTAGATTGATTATTTTGATTGACGATTGGTAGATGTTTGGATTTTTAGTGGTTTGATTTGATTTTTGTGTGTCATGAGGGAGGTGATTCCTTAACTTATATGACTATACTTATATATTCTCTTGTAGTAGTTGGATTGACGAGTCCGCTATGACTCGAGTCTCACCCAGACTTGAGTTTTACAAGAGACATCTTCAATTTTTATAGTGACAATTCCATCTCAATTTTGTTATTTCTTTTCTCTGACTTTGTTTTCATTTCATGGGAGTAGCTAACCTATTTGATGAGCAATATGTGGATGAATTTACATTATTCATATAGCTAGTAGAGGTGCTTAATTATTGAGATATGATGATGCTGATGGTGATGTCTGGTGTTGGTGCTCAAGAACCAATATTCAGAGATAATCTTATCTTTGGGATTAGAATCTATAAAATCATTTATAAGTACCCAAAAAATTTGTGTATCTAATATATTTGTGTATTGATTCTGTTAGAAATTGGAAGTAAGTTAGTGAGATGCAATGAGTTAGAGGAAGAATTGGCCTCATTTATCGTATATGTTTGTGTTTGTGTTACAATAATATAAAAATTCGGAGAACACATTGTCGGCACTATTTTTGGTGTGGGGTTTGCCCGTAAGAAGCTGTCGGTCATCGGAATTGAAATCCCGTTGTCTGCTTCGGAAGGATGTTTTTAAAAAAAATTTAGTTTTGAAAAAGATGAAGTCAAACTGACCCCATAATTTTCATAGTTTAGATGAAAGAGCGCTTTACCTCAAACCCTGTATCTATCCCGAAGGATGAACACAAGAATTGAG
>NW_018165185.1:510396-572492 GCF_001263595.1 Phalaenopsis equestris
ATTCTCTTATAATGATCTTACCTACTAAATGCTAGAGGTTAAGATCAATATGTGGAATTTCAAGCTGAGTAAAAAGAAGAGTTTTGAATTTCTAATGGTGGGGGTACCTTTTCTAATTTTCTAAGACTAGTCAATATGAAAGTCTTATGGCTAGACCTAGGCTACTAAAGAAGTTTTCTAGACCTCAACCAAAAGTGAGGTCAACACACATAAATATATATATTCCTAAGCCGACACTTGTTTTGCTTGTTAGATCTTTCTTTTCATTTCATCGAGCACGTATTAGTTTAGATTTACTTTCTATTGCATATTTTTCTGTCCCGATGAATACTTGTAAATGTCTGTGATAGATAAAATTTCTAAACTATTTTTCTTCCTACTTAAATTTTCTGTATTGAATGTTATACATGTTTAAAATCAAGTTTAGGGGTAAGAAGAAAAATAAACTTTAAAGTTAGTACAATTCCTTTTAATTTAATATTATTGCAAGTAATATTATTGCAAGCATATTTTAGGCTTGATTTACTTTCTCCTGTAGTCATTCTATCCTGATTATGCACGTATATGAATTTGATAGGATGTTGTTGTAGTTAATAGATTCAACTTTTACTTTTTTTCCCTGCTACATTTTATGGAATTAAGTGTAAAATATTTAAAAAAGCAAGTTTGGGGGAAAAACAAATTTTCTTTTGAAAAGAAGTAAACTAAATTTTATTTGTCCTCAATTAATTATATGTTTAAAATTAATTTAATATGACATCGGACATTAGATTTTAACTTTAAATAATTATATTTATGTTTGTAAATATTATGGTAAATTTAGGTAAAAGTTTATAAAAATGAAGGTCAATTCTAAAGTTAAAGATATTTGGTATGAAAGTATAAGACTATGTCTTTCTATTTAAAGTAATTCTATTTAATGTCTTTCTATTTAAAGTAAAGGAAATTGTATTTTTGAAGCATTAAGAATTTTAGAGTTTCATGTAAGAAGAAAAGAATGAAACTTTATGAAAAATCATAAACTAATATGACTTTATAAAGTGAAGGTAAAGAGTTTTGACTTTAAGAAGAGGATTGTGAAGTTCAATATTATTAAAGGCTATCCAGATATAATAATCATCACTTGAAAAAGAAAAGAAAAGAAATGATTGAAAAGATCCTGATATAGGTGAATCTTGTGACCATTACCGGCGAGATCCTTTTTTAGATTTGCCATAGGGGACTCACATTCTACTCATTGCTCTTTTTCTGGCAGTGTGGAGGTGTTAGGGAGGATTAGTCAACCAAGGCTTGATATGTAATAAGGATAGGAGAAGTATGAGAAAAATAAGTAACTTGTTTGAGTTCGCATGAAGGAGCAACAATAAGTTTTGTCTATAATTACTTGAAACAACAAAATAGAAAGTAAATATTCCATCTCTTATCTTGGAATCAGCTGAATGACAAGAAAAAGTAGTCAGTGTCCCGAAAGACTCATGTGGCCATGTCCTGACAAGTTATGATTAAAACTTATTAGGGACTTCCACGTGACAAGTTAAGAATTTTGTTGAAAAAGAAAAGCATTGAAATTTTATTTTGATTTAACATGCTTTCAAGTAATATCCGTAATAATAAGTCTGATAAATGATTATAAATATGTCATAATGGGTGTAGGTAAGAATACACATGTTTTATGATTATTTCCACAATCATCATGACAACATCTTCTCCTAGGGTTTATAAATAGAGCAAGAGAGAATCTTTCAAAACTTAATCAAATAAATTTGTCTTTAGTGATCTTGTTAATTAAGGAAAATTTGATGAATGGAGATAACATTGTTGAAGAATATCACAACGAAAAGGGGAGATAAATCATCCTTGTCAATCATATTGTGCATGATATAATATTTTTGTTCATCGATATTCAAATGAGGAGACCTTTTGCTCATTGAATTTGAACAATGAGTTATTTGGATCCAACAGGGTTGGATGGAGGATATGCGGGAGAGAGTTTCTGCTAAGAAATATTCCACGAGACAAAAGCAAAGCTGATGACCACAGATCCTGCTGGCTGGTTTTCTTGCTTCTGGCATATTGACCAAAAGTGTTCCTTGAGCTTTAGCTTTACGATTGGAGAGATACATAAAGAAGAAAAGCAATCTATTTTAGCCTTCTCCAACTCTTTCTGGCATATAGATTTGGCGGGGCTTCATTACACTTCTAGCAAGTGTTTGCTCTTATTATGTAAGATGTGAGGAAGTGAAAATGAGTATCTCAAAATATCAGACATTATTCTCCTAAGCATTGATATACTTTATAGTAAGTTTGTTTAAAATCATGTTTGTCATAAGTTATCTGTTAAGGAAAAGGATGTTGCTTAAGGTGTAGATCTGCCTCCGCTAGAGGGACTATTGACTCTCCTACCAATATTATTTCCTTGGAGGATTGGAAGCTACACCTATGAGAATTTTTAATGCATGATATTTTCCTACCTTTTCAAGAAAATAATCGATTATTATTCATACTCTTTGTTTACTTACAACATTAAGTCACATTCTATTATATATGTTTTGTTTGTCAATGTGATAATGTTATTCCTTTTATTTATTTATTTATTATCTTATCTTTGAAAAAGAAAACTTAGGATAGCCAACGTAGGACATATGTCTAGGATAAAGACCTTTGACATGTGGATCACCTTCATCTCATAAGAAACATAGGGTAGACAACATAAAACATATGCGTAGGATGAAACCCAATGACATATGATTAATTCATTCATTTGACAAAGATACCTTTAACAACTTTTTTAGACCCTAAGGAAAAACTCTTTAAGACTTAATAAACTCAATTGAAATTAATAAATAAAAGGTTAAACAACAACATCTTTGTAGGAGTTCAAAGACTTGTTGCTCTTCTTTGGGATGACACACTTTGCGGTGCTTCTTTGCTTAGGTATTTCTTCCATTGGTGTGAAACCAAGGAGAGATCCCCTTTGAAAATCCTCCTCTCTAGACAAATTTTTGATATCTTCACTGTGGTTTTTCAAGGTATGCATGTACATACCATTAGAATCGTTAAAAAAGATTGAAAATCTTAATTCAATTTGAATCCCTCATCATCAAATATTAAAACATGATAAATGAATTTCAATGGAAGCAGTTTATATCAAACTATCAAATTTATAACTATACCCTTATGAACCAAAAATCAAATAACTTTTCCAAAAAAAAATCCAAATCAAATAAGATCTTCACTAATGAATCAAACAAGCAAAGTAGAGCTAAGTATTCAAAAATAGCTTTCATCAAGTAAATTTTAAATAATATTTAAATGATTAATTCACTAAACAGATGTAAAAACTCGAAATGATTTCAAGAGAAGATTAGAACGACTAGAAAATCGTGGAGGTCATTTAGAATTCAATTTTGAACGCCTCTATGAAAACCATAAGGGTTCTATAGATCATTTAAACCCAACAAAAATAATTTACTTTTATAAAATTTTAAGATAATTTGAACCTATTTAAATTAAAATATCTAAAATGCTAAAAGTCATAAAAAAATAAACCCTAAATGAAAATAAAATAAAACCCATGCATCATTAAGATTTAAAGCAAATCATAAAAGAAAACTCACTAAATATTAAACTTAAACTTAATAATAAACAAACCATCGACCTGCAAGGAATTTTTAGATGAAGTAACCCATGATTTCTAATTACTCTAATTATTCTTAGTCAAACAGGCCACAAACACTAATGACCCTGGGAAGATGGAATAATGTGAAATTAATCAAAAGAAAAGCATCTTAAAAATCAAATTAATTAAAATAAAGTTCTATTAAAAATAAATTTGATTAAAAGTCAAATAAGATAACAACCATAAACTCATAAAATCTAAAGACATTAAAATGCAAAGTAAACCCCTAATGAGAAAACATAACCAAATACAAAATGAACAATAAAGATTCACCACCAGGTCTACGAAGGTTCTTCAACGACACAACTCATAGTTGCTGACAAAAATCTTTCAATCAAAATATGTTAACTACATTTTTTGACTAAGTAGAACTAAAATGTCAATGACTAGGAACAATGGAAAGTCATGGACATCTTTATCGGGGTCGTCTTAAATAAAATTTGATTATTCTTCCTATTTCACCTTCACCCACATTTAGATGACATAAAGCACTAACTCTTTAGACATCACAAGATTAGATAAGTTGTGTTTTTGTGTTTTGATTGTTTTGTTTGCTCGTTGGATGCTTGTTAGGATGGGTAGATAGTTCTTCTTTACTGAATATGTTATGGCATATTTTCTTTGCATGTTTTTAAGCTTCCATATCAAGCTCAGAATGTGCTAATTTTGTTTTGATGAGCTGTTGTAGTAACCTAGGGTGTTGTAGTGAAACTAGGTTGATGTAGGAATGTTGGTTTTTTTCTTGAGATATTTTCTTTTCTAGAATTAGGGTGTGTTGTGGTCGGTCGACTACTAATATCTGAAATATCCACAAAAGGATGAACATAAAAGCGAAAGGATGAATCTCAAAGAAACCAACAAATGCATTTCGGGTGATGTCGACCGTTGAGTCAGACGTAGGTCTAGGTCTGCCCACATTTTTATCTGTACTTTGTTTGTGCCTTTTTCTTGGATTTTTTGGTTCTTGTTATAAACAAAATCTTATACCCAAATCAAATAAATTTAACTTAATTTTTCAGAAACTAAATTAAACTCATAACCAGAAATAATTATTGCATAAAACATTGCATTCACAACCTTAGAAGTATCATGCATATAAAACAACCAAGTTGATTCTAAATAAAAATGAGTAGAAACATCTTTGTGATTTAAACAACAACCACAAAAACATCACCATATGCATATGCATAATCATATTAGACTCCTTATTTTTCAAGCCCTCACTCATTACACAAAAAAGGGTGATTTGTTTGGTGTAGACCATCACCTTCTAGAGTGAGTCTATCTTTGCATATCATTGGCCCTTATGAACAAATCCTATAAGCATTCATCATCAATGACCTTCATGACCTATTAGACAATCTACTTTTAATTCACTCGACATTAAGAGTTAACACAAAAATAATAAAATAATTTGAGAGTGGTGAGCTTAAAATGTTAAATTTTAAATTGCAAAAATATTTTCGCACTAGTTTTGGGATATTATGAATATCAGTCATACTTAGGAACTTGATTTATAATCAAGTTATTCTTAATTAAAATAATAACCTACCTCATCTTTCATTCATTGAAACTGATCATGCATGATTTTAAATGCAATTAACTGATCCATATTACAACATATTTCAAACAGTGTTATAAGTTTATTGCATTGTTTTGTGTTTTTTTCCCTTTCTTTAGACTAGGTATCCGAGGTTTCTCTTCTTTTAGTCAACCTCACTTCATACTTAGAATTTTGAGGTCGCTCATTTAGTTACGACACAAATCCTCATCTGTTAGGCTTTCTCACTATCATATATCCAGCGATTTAAGTTCAAACATTCTAATAAAATGTCAAGTTGAAACATCGAAGAAACTTCTTTCAAAATCATTAAAGACAAACAATAAGACAGCTACGATGTCATTGAGTTTCTCAATATCTTTGACATCTCTCGTTCTTCTTCTCTGGGTTCCATTAATAATTGTTCCACTTTTGAGTTTTCCCCATTTAAAATTACAAATAATCAACTATAAAAACCTAAACTTAGAAACTTTTTAAGGACAAAATAAAAAGTTTTAATTGAGAGTTTTCTTAAGTAAGTTTGTTTACTTAAGATAAAATTAACTATAGAGGTTTGTCCTTATAAAAACTTTGTAATCTAGATTTAATCTAAACCCTATATAGTCTTCGAATCGGATGGATGAAAGATTTGTCAGTTTTAATCGTAGATCATTGCAAGAAAACCCAATATTTCTTAATTTAAGTAATAAAACCCACTGTAAAGTAGTATTTCTATTGCTCGAGATGTTAAATTACTTTAAATGTCGTGTTTGATTATTTAAATAATTAAATATTCAAATTTGTATGATTCTATAAATAAACCTCTGCCTGTCAAAAAATAAAAATGATAAGATAATATTTCTATTTCTATAGGTAGCATATTATTCTTCAAATGACATATCTAATCATTTAGATATAAACTTTTCAAGATCTATGGTGAACACAACAATCAATCCCGAATACCTTATCAAGGATTTTCTTTTTCACCAGCTTCATTACCACCTTCCTTCCTTATTTAAGAAGGTCAAAGCTTAGAGCATCCCTCGCCATCCCCTTGCAATCACTGCACCAACTAAACCAAGCTTCCCTCACCTCCTTTCAAAGCCCTAGTAGTAGCTTTTTTTCTTGGCATGAACCTTCTTTTTTGCAATCACCACCTTCCTTTTCCATTAATCAAGGGTGTTGTAACCACTTTCACACACACATCTCTCTCTCTTGCATTGATAATATATATATATATATATAATTTTTATAATAACTTGGAATTACATTTAATTAGTATCCTACCTTCTTTAAAAGAATTACAATGATGATAATTTAACTAATAACAATATAAAATTTAATATTAGCATGCAACCTCTACTTTTTAAATTTTAAAATAAAATGTCTTTCCATGCGTACATTTATGACACAATGTCATAAACATAGATATTAAAACTTAGTTGTTAGACATATAAACACATAAGAATCATATCATATGTATATAAATTCAAGAAAAACAATTTTCATTTCTCATGATGACCTCAAATAATTTTTGCTTCATTTTTTAGAATAGATATATCAGAAAATACAAGTATAAGAATTTCCCTTATAATGCAAAACTCTAAATAAAACCTTCAAAATTTGCTTTTTTACATTTATCTGATCTAAATCTATAAAGCCTCGCCGTTTTAACTTTTAAAATGCAAAATACATCTTTTTCACGCATGGGTAAGATGGTATGTATGTAAAAATTGAAATTTAGGCGTTAGATATGTAAATACGTAGGAATTAAGTGGCATATATGAAAATCCTCTTTACAAATTTCACCTTTCTTCTAAACAAAAGAGAATTATTTTCACTTGATAGGTGGCAAGTGAAAAATACAATAATGTATAAAATTGAGACATCTAAACAGATCGAGAAATTTGAATATTATTATGATAGAAACAGATTAATTCGATACAACACGAACATATGCTCAAAGAATAGGGGGCATTTATATACATAGCGCACGATTTTTATTCAATTTCACATAAAAATAGCACTATATGGGAAGCACGCATTTTCATGTATAAGTTTAAAGCATCAAAATGCTATGCATGTAAATATGAAAGTTTAGGTGCGGATATGTAAATGCATAAGAATTGAGTGCTATGTATGTGAATTTACCTAAAGAATATTCGCTTGACATCCAAAATAGATAATGTGTAGACGAAATCATCGTCGAGATCCTGACACTAACTTCCAAAATTTTCATTGACTAATTAACACTTTGCATCCCTTCAATCTATATACATAGCACAAATGAGCACTAAATCATTCAACTTTGTGAGCACATAAAATATTATTTAGTGTAGAGAGAGAGAGAGAGAGAGAGGGTCTAGATGGCATGTCAAAGGGAGAAAAGAATTCTATTTAAGTTTATGGGAAATTTGTATGAAGTTCCTGAGCCTATTGAGGGCTTGGCCACTGTCAATGGCTTCCTTGGCTCTTTGCAGGGCGACCTGAACATCCTCTGCGCCCTCACATCCAAGCAGATGATCAACCATTCCAGCATTTAGAACGATGCGGTCGTAAGCTGGACCCTTTTCGCCGCTTAATGCAGCCAAACCTAACTCCATGTTTTTCTTAGCCTGGATGCAGGAATTATACTACAGTCTTTATATTTCATAAAAATATTTTAAAAAATTATTATTTTATTTTAAATGTTTTTATTCAGTGTTCTATGTCAAGATTAGAAATTAATGATGTTTTCAAATGTAAATAATGTCTTCAAAATAGCTATGAATGTCTTCATTTTTTATATTAAGCAATGTGACTTCCACATTGTAATATCATGTCAAGATTTTGAAGTTTTCCCAACACAACAGATCAGGATCTCACAATAACCTAATGACTTCATACAACTAGCATAGCATTTTTTTCTTTTCTATATTCTATATGACCATATAGATGGATGGGTAAAAACATAATTTAACAGAGTCAAAGAACTTACAGATCTATCCGTTCTCGGAGTTTCGCTAGGTTCGAAACCATAATCTTGAGCATTGACCTCTACACTAAAATTCGTGCGAAAAAAACCTAATCACAAAATTAAAGAAAAAAAGCTTTATTACCAATTTAACAAGGATGCAAAGTATTTGAAGTTACACTTCAATCAAGACTGACAATGAACTAAGAACAGCTAAAAAAAAAATACACCTTCTCATGCATGAATAAGGTAGCATATATATATGTAAAAATTGAAGTGTAGGTGTTAGATATGTAAATACATAGGAATTAAGTGGTATGTATGTAAATCTTCCTAAAATGAACTGAATATATCCCTAGAGGAAATAAGAGAATGGTTACCATCAGTCGACAAGTCGTCTGCTCTACTGAGCGAGCGGAAACCAGCACAGTGGTTCACTTGAATGCCTTTTGAAGCATTAACAGATCTTGGTTTTGTTGTCATTGATAACGAACCTTCTTCCCCCTGCACATCAGTAGCAGTGGTAAAATTCACATGATCTGTACATTATTGCTAGAAGAAACAATCTAACACAATTCTGTTAATTATATAGGGAGATTCTCAAAAAAATCAGAAACCTAGACAAAACTACAGAAATAGCAATATCTAAAATTAAATAGCTTGTGCGATAATTTAATTTCCCGAATTAGTATGGTACTGGGGTTTTGGTTTGACTTTAACTGACAAAAATTATAAGAAGTCATGAGGGGCATCAATAGATACCAGATGAACAAAAACTTCATATAAGATTAAGAATACCTCTGATAAAAACTCAAATCATGTGAAACAAGTCCCAGTAACACTTGAGATAAATATGCAATAAGGGAAAATAAAAAAACGGCTAAAAAAGAAAAGAAAGTGCTGACATGTTGATTCCATTGAGGAATGAGGAAACTGCAATCAATTGTATTTTTTTTTCTTGCATTTATACTGTCATTCTACGGTTTTCATGTATGATCCATTCATCCACTAACCATGCCATACAAAAAAAAAAAAAAAAAAGTTTGAAATTTACATGATACCACACAGTTCTTATGTATGACACAGTTCTTATGTATGTACATATCTAACGCCCAAAGTTTGATATTTACATTTATAACACCTTGTTTTCTTAAATCTATGCATGAAAAGGTGTATTCACCTTTAAAAGTAGTGATGGCCGAATTTTTGATGTGATATTAAAGATTTGGTATGCATGTACATATGAATATTTAGGTGTTAGATATGTAAATACAGAAGAATTGTATGGTATGAATGTAAATGCCACAAAAAACAAACACTAACCTTAACAACCAAACCCGCATGGACTTCTCTCCTTCTCATCAGCATTAACAATGAATCTTCGTAGCCATCATGATAGAATCCAGCAACAGTGGCTTCTTTCCCAAGTGTCTATTCAAGTAGAAAAAAATCTGATAAACTTCTAACACAACTAGAAAGCAGATATCAATACTGATGTAATACCCAGGATGTTTGCAAAATGTTGATCTGTTTGATTGCAACTATAAATATAATCCAAAAGATAAAAATAATTACTTTAACTCACCCCAGTAATAAACCGGAAAGAAGGTATGACACAAGCAATGGGTGAAGAGGATCAGACCATTAGAAAAGGATCATAAATTAAAAAGGTAAGCATATCAGTTTCTTCAAGAAACAAGTAAGAGTATTTTATATCTACTTGGGTTTATTGATAATTTAAAATTATCACGGGTACCAAATTTTTATCAATGATGGGTTATTATAATTTATTAATGGCATAGATATGACAGAATTTATACTCGTCTAGTGAAAAAAATTATTTTATGGCCAACTAATAATTAACTAATCACCTAATATTTTGATTAATGAAAATTAATTTTTCGGTGAAAGTAATTGGGGTTACATATAGGCCAAGAGCTGAAAGAACACACAAAGTGACCATGAGGACTAAAGATGATCAAATAGACCTTCAAATCAAGAATTGTATAAAAAATTGGTGAGAACAAAATCACGTGAATCAATAAATCTATAAGGGCCAAGGTAACGAAAAAAAGCACTATAAAAGTAAGCAGGCTTATAGAAATTGAACAACTAGAAATTATGAAGAATCAGAAGGAATTCACTCTCACAAAACAAATTTTGAAAGACGCCAAAACATCAAGCATAAAATATGTCGACAGAAACATATCAGGTCAAATATAATGCAAGAGACAGTTCTTTGTAGTATTAAGAGAAAACAGATAAAGCTCCAAATGGGAAGAACACTAAAAACCTATCAGATGAGCTTAGAGGAGAACCCAGTGCATCTAGCCACCTTAAATTTTTTCTTATATTTATTACGATTGCCTACAAAACACGTCAAAACTATCTTCATTGCAGACCATATACAAACATTAAAATATGGATAAGTTTTCTACAAATTTTCTCTAATAATAAATATATAATCAAGGGATGGTGATAAAAAAAACTAGATTCATTAGGAAAATAAGATTCAACACAATTTTCAAAAGCACAAAAAAACATCAATACAAAGGAAACCCCCTGCAGCCACAACCATCTATTGATCATGTTGACCATATAAGCCCATGTGACTTGTATAGCTTATGAAAGATTTGTTAATAATAAATTATGTATAGTGTCATCTAATAGTTTTTTATTTATTTTCTTCTAAGGTATTCATTTTATAACAACCATCAGAATGAAGTCCACTTTTACTGAGGGATCGGTCTGTTAAATAAAAAGCTAAACTGCGCAAGATATGAAAACTTAATGAAGGATTCCAAGAGTAATCTAGCACAGTAAGCCCTAAAGGTCTCAAGGATGATGAAGAAAACAAAACCTATTAATCCAAAATATATTTTAAATATTACAAAAAAATATTTCATATGTTTTAGAATTTATCAAAGTTAATATCGTATTTTTTGAATTATTTATTTTCCTAGATATGAATTATTTTAAACACATGATCATTTGCTTAATTTGTTCATAAAATGACCAATGATGACATATGGTCGTTAGCAAATTTAATTGAGCTCACATTCACATAGCATTTCATTCCATTTCTTAATTAAGGTTTTATGTCATAATATCACCAATATTTCTTAATTGAATATTTTCCTTATCAGCAAATTTACTTTGTTTTTATCATTGAATTTGCAAAACTTAATTTTACTTATTTAAAGTGAACTTATTGAATTTGATCCCAATTTTAATTTCAATGAATTCATTAGGTTCTTTAGTCATAGAATCATATATAATACCATATACTTCGTATTTATACTTATTAAAATAGATATAAAGCAAGATTCTAACATACATACCAAAACAACTCTCAACAGAAATACTTGTAAAGCAAAACCCACACATACAGACAAAAATCCACAATGGGTGTCAGTGTCACAGCATACTTACTAGTGGCCAGCCAACTGGTCATTGAAACCCTTTGACAAGCTGTTTGAGCTTCTTGTTTTAAGGGATTTTATGAAAAACTTTAGAATATTTTTTAGGGATTACTTGAGACAATTGTTAGACTACATATAACCCATACATGCAAAGAGAAAATATTAAGAAAATTCTCTAAGCATTCATCTAGTCAAGTTCTTTAAAAGGTCCACTTGGGTATATCATTCTCATTACATTCTTATCAGATTTTTTCAAGTACATTTAATTTGAAAATTTTAATCATTTCATTAGAGATTGAATTATAATATTTAGCTAGGTGTTTATCATGCATCAACTCCACAGTTCTAAAGAACTTTGACTTGACTTTTTCTTAAAAACTTGGCGGTTTGAAATAAGTTGATCTAGGTGGAGTTTTGTGTGCATGTAATTGGGGAGTATTCTTGTTTTAAATGAAGATGGTGTAAAGATTCCTAATCATCTTGAAAAGTAAATGAATGAACTTGTATTTGCACGTTGAAGTAATGGAATCCTAATCGAAGAATAATGAGGAATGGATGTAAACCAACTGGGTGCAAAACACATAAAAATCAAGTTGTGTCAAATTTTATCTATAATTTAAATTTACATTACTAGAACATTTCCATATTTTTTTATTATAGATTTGAATATTAATGTGGTGATAACCGTGCTAATAATCTAATGCTATTGTATTACAATGAATCATTAAATATTACCTTACCAATAAATTGTTCTCATCTAGAAATATATACAGACAACACCTTTGTTCCTTTGGATGTTTAGCATCTGCATAACATTGGTATTTAGTGGTTATTTTAAACTTATGTAGTTCAGTTGATTTTCTTATTGTGCTTAATAGTTAAATACTCAATTCCTACATTAATCATTTAAACCAAAACCTAATTCTCTGGTGTGGTGTCACACATATAAGATTGATTAATTTGATTACAAGTGTATGTGCTAATATGTTTGTGTAATATCATCTAGCCTGTGAATAGCACTTGTATACTCATCTTTGTCAGTCAACCATATCATATAAATCTTATATCCTACAATTTGTACTCTCAAGTGCGTATAATTTATTTAATTGTTAGATTATTTAGTTTCCATGTGTAATTTTTTGAGTGTTCTGAATTTAAAGGAGATCAAAGGGAGTTCAAATGTCAATTGAACACTCAATTCACCTCTCCGCCCACTTGGTGCACCTTAGACTCATCTCTAAAGAGTCCCTCATAGACGAACACAAAATAGGCACAAGGAGTAGTGTAGAAAAAGCAAATCTAGAAGTCAAAGAAAAAAAAAAACCTATTAATGGCAATTGAAGATAACCATGTGGATAGTACAAAGAGGAGCCAAATCCATCTTATTATACATCTTCCTTCAATTAATCTTTAGCCCAATGGGAGCATCATGGAGAATTAAATTATAGCTTATGTTGGTTAACACACTCAACATTGCAGCCAATACCTAAAGAGACAAGTCTTGGTGCAAACTCAGTTGAACCATTCCCAAATTTTTTAAAAATGTTTGAATAGCTTATTAAAGCATCATCCACAAAAATAAAACAAACATGAGAACTTTCACCACCACCATTCACATATCAAAAGTTATAGAATTCATGCCTCCTGGATCAAATCCAGATTAATAAGTCCCCATCATTTTTCCGAGAGTGAGGCGTGATTACATCAAGTTAGAGTGGAGATGGAAGAAAGTTATTATCAAGCCTACGCATTTTACGGGTGCAAAATTTGGAAGCTCTTAATAAACCACTTGCTACAACAATAATTACAAATAGAGGCAAACCAAATAATAATGTTTAGAGATAATGTCCATCTTAACCTTTGAGTCACAAATAGTCTATTAGGGATTTTATGTTTAAGACCATTTTCAACAAATGATAAAAAAAGAGCCTGTAGAAAAAAATAGCATAATTAATTAATAATATGAACATGCTTATTTTGGAAAGAAAATTCAAATCACAAGTGAGATTCATTCTTAATACTTATATTTTTAGGCCGCTTTAAAATCCGTATTACTTTTCTTTAACAAAATATGAGCTCAAAAAAATATTTCAGAGCAATCTTTCATCATTTTGGAACGTGATCAGAAATTGCTTAGAATCCATAACAAAAGCAATAAAGACCCAAAGCAATGAAAACTATATTTATCCCAACCAATAAAGTTTCCCAACTCACAACAAACACAAAGATAAAATATTTGGCCAATAAATTTTCTTCATCGATTGTTAACAAAACTGCATGTAAGCCATTAAAAGTGGAGGAGCCTCAATGCCAAAAGAATTCAAGGTGGTAGAAAGAGAGGAGAAAGCTTACAAGGAGTTTTTGCGTAAACCCAAAAGGAAGCATCTAAAACATGATTAGGAATAAAGGTAGAAATTCATAGAAATTAATTGGTAGCGGAGTTGCTCGAAGCATGCATAACAATGACGAGACAAACCCATCAAATGGAAGAATCTAAAACATGATTAGGAACAAAGGTAGAAATTCGTTGGTAGAAAAGGAGTTGCTCAAAGAATGTAGAAAATGACAGGACAACCCCATCAAACAAAGATGAATAAGAATTACAAAAATGAAAAAATACACGAAGAAGACAATTAAAAAATAAGAAATTTTCTTCATCGATTGTTAATAAAACTACATGTAAGCCATTAAAAGTGGAGGAGCCTCAATGCTAAAAAACTTCAGGTGGTAGAAAGGAAGGAGAAAGCTTACAAGAAGGATTTTCTATGTAAACCCAAAAGGAAACATCTAAAACACAATTAGGAACAAAGGTAGAAATTCATAGAATTTTATTGGTAAAAGAGTTGCTCAAAGCATGCAGAACAATCACGGGACAAATCCATAAAAGGAAGAATCTAAAACATGATTAGGAACAAAATATGTTGTCCTATTTTTTATTTAAATTTTTTAAGCACTAAAAATATTTCGAAAAACTTAAATATTTTAAAACAATTTTTTTGCTCCACCAACCCTCATTTCTCATCATTATTAACACATTGACAAGATTCTACTCGCTCTTACTTCAAGTGATTAATTTACAGCTCACTAGACTCCATCCTTTTCTATCTACCTAGTGCATCCATGATTCCCATTCTAGTATTCAAAGTGAAGTCCATTGCCTCAGCTAAGCTTCACATTCTAAGACACGAGGGATTCATGGTCAACAAGTAAAAAATTGGGTTTCAATAACCAGTAATTAAGGACCCTATTAAATCTAAATCAGCTGGATTATAGTAAGGGAATAATCTAGTCACGTCCTCTTAAGGTACAAGCAACACATATTTTATGCAATGCATGTTGGATCAAGAATTTGTCCTTAATTATAAGCCAATTAACAAAGAACTAATCACAAAGAACATCTCGAAGGGAAGGGGCACAAGTTAAGAAGGTGCTCTAATGGAGTTGCAACTTATGAAGTCAATTATCCGACTGCTAGGTGTCAAATATAGATGCATGATGAACCTGTTTTCTCCAGTGTTCCTCCAACAGTAATAGTTCTTTGCTGTTTTTAAAAATAACAAAAGCCTAAGAATAGCAAATATATTTTATTGCGTGGTAGAAGTTAAAAACAAAAAAATCATAAAAAATCCCTAAGCAATTTGGGTTCACTAGCGAGCAATAAGAACGAAGAGCAAGCAATTCGGGCTCGGATGCAAGTATAGGGGGTAATAAGCGAGCAAGATCAACACAGAGCAAACAAGACAGAACAAGCAAATAGATGAGCGAGTATGAGGTCTAGTAGGCGAGCAGAGAGGCGATCATACAATTCAACATTAAAAAATCTCCTCAATATCATGAATTACATTCCCACGTATTGCTTTTATTTTTTTCAAAAAGTGACAATGATTAGTACAGTTATTTACTTCAGTGTAAAGTTGGGAGCATCTCAAATATGTTTCCTTAATTGCTAAAGTTGACAGCCAGGATGCTTTCATTTAGACAAGTAGCTTACATATATACTATTGATAAAATTAATGCTTGAATGTTTACTGATACAAGAAAAAAATTATTTAAGAAAAATAAAATGATTGTCCTAAATATACCTCCCCATCATCCTACCCCATGAACGTAGCTAGAGCAACAGCATGTACTTTTACACCATTTTAGGTTAAATAAACGGGTTATATAAGAGAACCAAAAGCAATACGTAGTCGTATGCCACACATACCAGAAGTCAGCTGTAGTAGCTAGGTCACTGATTAATATCAGACATCAAATTCTCCTGAATAAAAAAAAAATAGAAATATGATATCATAAATGTATGATGAATTTTTTTTTTCATCGATAAATATATAAAACTTTAAATGTTCCACATATATAGAGAGTTCATAAATTTTGTTGAATGAGAGTTTGGATCCAGTAAGCAAAAACAAGCTCTACATATACAAAAAAAAAATGCTGATAAACAATAAGAAGAGAAAATGGATAGAGAAGGATGAGAAGAGTAGAATCATATGGCAAATGGTAATTGATAAGTAGGAAATGACTTGTAGGAAAAATATTATAAAGAAGGAAGCACTTCTACCCAAGAATGATATGAGCTTTCCAAATATGTTGGATGGTACAAAACAAAAAATAAAAAATATCAAGGAGTTATAGTATTCAAAAGAATGAGAAAATAAATGGTTTACTATCACAGCTACTTTCATTTGACCGCCAAAAACAATAGAAATGCATAGTTTGGGCTTGTGATCAAGCTCCTTTTCCAAGATACATCATGAGCATCATCCCATCGAGCCCACATGTTGATCTTGAAATCGATGAATCATATCACATACACACAGTCTCCAGCAGATGACTAATCTTTCTAGGCCAACATCTTGGGACACCAAGTTCGTAAGGACAAACTCCACCATAAGAGGCAGGAGTTGGGTTCTCTTAGACGATAAAATATCACTCTTAACGCTTTCTTAGCAACAAATAGACAACCAACTGGAAGCTCTAGCAAACCATGGACGGACAATTACCAATGAACATTTTAATTAACAACACATGGCCAATCCTTCCGTTCATCCTCTCACATGCTAACATGTGGCTACTTGACCTCAATTCTACAATAGCTGCTATGTAGCCACACATACTTTTTATCTCTCAATATGATTGCAATAGAATGTTGATGTAATAAAAACAAATATAAGGATGCTTTGTGTCACACCTCATTAGACCCCCATCTAGTACGACAAAAGTGTAATAAAGAGAAGCAATTCAGTCAAACCCATTTTCCATCAACACTTATCCTATCTTTTACTCAGCAGGGTCAAGCGAATAAAAATTTACTCTTCCTAGGTTGTCACTAAACATAAAATTTTACCTCAAATTCTCTAATACTCGTCATAAAAAATAATAAAAAAGCATGCATTTAACAATTATCAAAATAAAAAAAGAGCTTCAAAATAAACTCCAAATATAAATTTAGACTTACCAATATTCAATTTACACCACAGATCTATCATCTATAAAACATCCTAAACTGTGGAACCAAAATGTCAAATAGATAAAACTAATAACCTGACTACTAATCCACCACCTCTTTTTCCTTTCATGAAATCACGATTATAATATCCAATGACTTAACGCTTAGTGAAATAATTCCAAAATAAGATTCAAACATACAAATAAATAAATAATAATATGCACTTTAATCTGTGACTAATATGAGTGTAGGTGCATAATTATAACTATCTTGGTGCACAATAATATTAAACAAGATATTTTGATACTAAAACAAAACAAATGTAATATCATAAACATTAAATGTAGCAATTTCTATAAATAAAACTATTAAATGTCAAATATTTTAATGCAATATGCTACTCCATTTTATATATCAATTTACTCTCTTCAATTTTATTTTCTTCCTTATTTTTAGTATTCATTAACTAAAAAAAATCATCCTTTTATTTTCAATTGAGAAATAAGTAAGGATTGTAGCAGTCCACTGGATCTCTAATATTCAACTTTCACAATCCAACAAGCTTCACACTTAGATGCATAATTTGTAACAACCTTCTTCATACCTGGCCACCATAATATTTGTTTAAATTTTTTTGTGCAGCTTAGCATTACTTGGATAAATGGTGTAGTCGAAGTGATCAGCTACTTGAAAAACTTTGTCTATGTTCTTGTTTCCATTGCAAGCAGCCCTAATTGAAGCCGAGCCAGTCGCGTTGAAACAGAGCCAGAGTAGTCATCATGGGATGGACAAAAACTAAGCGGAAGGGGAAAATCAAAATCAAGAAAGAAAAAATTAATTTAATGGATTCTCTATCAACTCATAAATGGATTGATCCGCTTGACAGCAGTTAATGTTTGGCGTAGAACCAAATCTTTGGTCGAATGTGTAATTGAGGAGATTGAGAGGTAGAAAAAAAAAATCAGAAACGTGAGTGTGAAATAGAGAGAAAGGAGCCAAAACATTAAGTCCTATTTCAATAATCAGTATGATCAGAGACATAAAAAAGACGGCATCAAAAGTTCATAGCTACACAATCAATATGGCAATGACTAACATACCCTAAAAAGTAAAATAAAGTATAATCATGAAATAATAACTAATCTACTCTTCTCACTAATCTAACATGTAAGAATGATTGACGATCTATTATGATCTGGCATCAATAATAATGAATAAACCAGGGCAATAATAAAAATAAAATGAGTTCAATTTCAGTTGCCCTGTGCTAAATGCAATGTAAAGGGTCTATGCTGAAAAATATGGCTACAAGTGCTTGGTGAAAAGAAATATCAAGATCATACTGAATCATTTAATGTAACATAGAAAAGCCCCATCACTTAGAAAAATGAACATAGCATCTTAAAGATATAAAGTTACCCGCACAAATTGCTGTACTTTCTCAGAAGTTGCCAGAGGTGGACGTTTCTTTATGTGCTCTCTGAGCCCAATTAGTGAATGTCTGGAGAATAATTGATTTAGTAAAAGCATCATCAGTGAGAAATTACTTTATTTTGTAGTTCAAGCTACGAAAAGTAGCAGAAAGAAAATTAAATGTGCATATAACTAGGCTATGTTGAAAGTACAAACTTTTAAATCCACATTTATGACAATTAAATTTGTATCTGTTTGAACGATAATCTCTGAAGTCGCATTCCTTGTATATGAAAAATGAGCCAACGGTATGCTCAGTGAATACCAAAGCACATCAGTTGACTAATAGACATAAATTTGAGAGAGAATACTACTAGAGCTAATAATTCAAAAATCTTTAACTCAACAAAGATCCGAAAAAATTATGGCTGAGAGATAAAATGACAAGTTTAGGGAAGAAAAAGAAATGCATCATAAAACTCCTTAGAAACAGGATAAAGATTAGCTAGCCTTACCCCGCTATTAACTTTAAGATATATTGTAAATATATGCTTTGCTTGACATAGAAACACAACTTAGTTGGTTGTTTTCACGGTGCAATCTATATAGTTTCAAATCATCTCATGGTTTTGCCACATAGCAAGCTGTTGACCTCATTTTGGGTGAGGTTTTTTCTTCTCTCCTTAGAGCATAGGCTCTAACCTTAGGTTTTTTTTGTTTGACCCTCTTAGGTTTTCTTTGTTTGACCCTCTTAGAGGACTAGTACGAGACCCACACTATTTAGAAAATTCGAGCCACCTCGTCACTCCTTCGAGTCTCGCATGGGCGGTCCTGAATCTTCGGCATTTCATTGAATTGATTAGGATCGACACATGAAACTCGAGTCAAGTTCATACATTAATAGGAGCAGCCCCTAGGGAACCTTTTGTGACCTGAACGCTCGATAATGCCGCATTTTGCGCACGCATCACACCCTACACGATTTTGAATTGAATTGACTCGTCCGTCGGCGAACTTGTTTGGACGACCTCGGATGACGAAATGGACCACACATATACGTCTGGGACGTCGACTTTAGCTAGGAAGGATACTCATATTGTTATGATTTCGTGCGCGAGCAACTAACACGGGTATCGATGCATATTCTTTTTAACTTGCGGTGTTTGGTCCCGGGCTTAACCCAGGTTTGATTCGAGTTCGATTTGGGTTTGACTCAGGCTGAGCCGGGCTAATCATCAGCTCACATAATTTTGAATTTCGAAATTCAAAATTCAAACGAATGATTTAAAGTCATCTTAATTGGAAATGATTTGAATTTATGAGTTTCCAATTAGTTCTGCTCCTTTAATGGAAAGCATTCAAGTCCCCGCCAATCGCTTCAAGTAACGGCTCTAGCCCGCTCGTTCGATTAATTCGACCCCGCTCCTATTCTAAAAGGGACGTTCGCCTTCTTCCTCCGGGCTGGCCACATTTCGAATCCATCCTCCCTGCATGAAGCCGCTTAGCTCTCTTGCCTGCTTCGCCCCCCAGCAACAATTCGACACACACTCCTCCTCTGTTCGACCCCCAACTCCTCTTCTGCGAACAAAAAAATAATGTTTGTCTTCCCCCTCTAACTCGACCGCAGGCTGAAGCCCCCTCGCCTACCCACTCTCTCGAACGAAACTCTCTCTGGGGACCGAAGACCGAACTCCCTCTTCTCTCAGCGTCGAAACCCTCGCCTCTACCTGCTCCTCTCAATCATGACTCCCTCTCCTCCGGTTCGAAGCCCGCTCGCCTCACCCGCGCCTCCTCTGCGAACAAAAAGCTCGCCTGCGCCTCTCGATCCCGTGCTCCTCTCCGAACAGAAAGTCGCTCGCCCCTTCCTCTACCTCTCGAGCGACCACGCTCGAGCACCTCCCTCTCCCTTCCCTGTTCTCCGATTACTCGGAGTGTAAGAAGTACCTCAACCTTTGTCTTCATTTAATCACATATTTGCCACTGGTTTTCTCAGATTTATCTCTAGAGTATTGTGGTTGAGATTTATTCTTCCTCTCTAGTTTCAAAACTCATATATGTTCAATTGCAAGTATTGTGTAGATGGTTTGAAAAGAAATTCCAGTGATTAAGCTTCAAGTCTATGTTTTATGGCAAGGCTTGCCTACCCGCATGGCTTGATTATGTAAAACAAAGCTTATGTTTTAACCATGCTACAGTTATAATTTTGACTATCTTACTGTGAAAGATCTAATATTGTCAAAGCTTAAAGCTTCCATATGATCCTATGCGAGGAACACCTGCATGTACATGTTTAACACCTAGGCTCTATTTTATCTTTCACATTGACACCACTTTTTTTTTTTATCTAACACTATGAGCCGCATCTCTTTGCAAAGGTATACTTTTTACTTACCCTTGAAAGGCTTTATCGATTTTTTTTTTTGTATGTCATAAAGGATCTGAATGCTATAAGCGTGGGGTTTGGGTGTTAGATGAGCAAATACATAAGAGTGGGTGGTATGCATGCAAGTACCCCATCAGTAATTTTCCTAAGAAACTCTAGATCATTCACATATGAGGTTATTTATGTTAGTAGAAATATTATGTTGATTAATTCATAAGGTCGTGGTAGCTGATTTTGTGAGCATGCTCAATAATACTTAACGTTCTTTTATTGCGTCCATTCACTATTTTGGAGCCGTTAAATGTAGATTTTTGGGCACATTCGTTCATTGTTTTTAGAAGGCTTTGTGCACCACTTAAGTGAATATTATGTTGATTAATTCATAAGGTCGTGGTAGCTGATTTTGTGAGCATGCTCAATAATTCTTAACGTTCTTTTATTGCGTCTATTCACTATTTTGGAGCCGTTAAATGTAGATTTTTGGGCACATTCGTTCATTGTTTTTAGAAGGCTTTGTGCACCACTTAAGTGATGATTTGCCTACTGTTTGGAGCCTTTAAATGCAGATTTTCGAGTCAATTCGTTTACTAATTTTGGAGCGCCTTGTACCCCATTTAAGTGCTAATTCGCTTAAGGTTTTGGAGCCTTTAAATGCAAGTTTTTGTGTTAATCCATTCACTATTTTTGAGGAGTTTTGTACCCCATTTAAGTGCTGACCACTATGCTTTGGGTCGTAGGAAACCACATAGGTGTTGTCCACTATTGTTTGGTTTCGTAGGAAGTCACATACGTGTTGTCCACTATGATTTGGGTTTGTAGGAAGCCACATAGGTCTTGACCACTATCATTTGGGTTCGTAGGAAGCCGCATAGATGTTTTCCACAATGGTTTGAGTATGTAGGAAGCCACATAGGTGTTGTCCATTATTTTTTGGGTTCGTAGGAATCCATACAGGTGTTATTCGAAGTTCTTAACTGCTGTCCGGAGTCATAAGATCGTCGTACACACTCACTAGTTGCAGTCTGTAATTGTAGGAAACCGTGGGATCACTTGTTTTGAGTTCCTAGCTATTGTTACGACTTGTTCAGTTGTTTACTGTTTTCTTCTTTTCTATATAGTTTATTTAAATTCTCTGCAAATTATATTATGCTTTGTGAGTAAACATGCAACAGGGATAGCAGCAGCAGATACACGACGTATACTGGTACATTTTATTTGTTGTTGTTTTATTATTACAATTTACTCTTGCTCTAACACATTATGTAGGTACTTATTATAATTTTATTTTCAAAACAAAATAACTTTCAAAAAAATAAATTAAACATTTTCAAAACAAAAACATAGCACGTACTTTTGAATTTACGGGAGTCCCTCGGAGAAGGTAACCCACGATTGCTAACAAAATCTCACCGGTTTAAATGGGTTTCACAACTCTTTTAAGCTAAGTTAAAAAAAAATAGTGGTAATGGAACGAGGGGACCGTGGGATACTAACCGGAGTCGCTCTAATCAACTTTAACCCCCTATAATGACAACAAAACTAAAACTTAAAACACACATGATAAAACCTTTTGAACCTTAGAATTTAGGACTGCTATTTTCGACAAAGAATCTGGAGCAACTCCGTGGGCAGTACGGCAAGGAGCTTAGAGTGGACTACAAGTGGAGGTGGTCGTCATTCTACAACAGCAAAACAAGTCTACACCAGCTAAACTCTCTCCTTAGTCTAAATAAAACTTATAGGACTTCGAGGTAGCTCGCCCAGCGCAACGTAAATCCTCATACCTTCTTTAGGCTCCTGCACAATCATGTTGTGCAGCGTAAGTCCTAACTCGCCTTAGTTCTGAGGTTGTCGTCTGGTAAGACGTAAACCCTCTTATCTTTGCGGGCTATTTGCATAATCGGATATTATGCAAATGTAAGTCTCAAATAATAAAATTGACAGAATTAAACATCTAAATAACATCATCTCCAAAACTTAGCCACACAGTAGGATAGTTTGGGAAGTCACTGAGGTTTCTCCACAAGATCTGTGACGTCCCCTGCCTTTTACTTTTTTTGGATTCCTGAAAATAACTGTTCCTATTTGAGTCACTCTCAGTTGTTTTTCCACGTCTTACCGTGAAAATCTAAACCTGGAATTCTTGAAAACTAGAACCACTGATTATTATCGAGAATTTTCTCAAGTGACTCCCGTCATTTTGAATGTAATTAATAGGAGCTTGTCTCTATAGGGAACTTGGAAACTAGGTAAAATAAATCATATTTAATCTTTATATTAAATAGAAGAATTTGTCGATCACACATAAAATATTCGCAGACCAAAATGATGTCACAAATCTCTTAGTTTGCAAGATTAGGTATATCGCCGAAATATACACTCATTTTTCAGGAATGTGTAGTATTCGAGGTATCGGTCACGATTATGCAAACTATTAGACTAATGTAATGAGATCCATTCGATCTCATCTCATTTTCTAAAAATTAAAACACACTACTTTCAAAACTCAAACTATATGTCTTTTATATTAAATTAAATTTCGAAATTATTTTCGATTTTTAAATTTCCAAAAAGTTGACCGACACAAGCACGTATCATATTTTATTATTTCACAATGGATTGTATGAATATGTTAGACCTATAGTTCATAAGATGGTTCAAAGCTTCACAAAACTTATAGCCACAACAAAGATCTGCTTTTTAAAAATCCTTACAATGATGGTCGTGCTTCTCTTTGGCTCACATAAGCAAAACCAACTCCTTCATCCTAGACAAAGTACGCACTTAATAAGTCAACGATGGGGAAAGAAAAGATTTACAGGAAAACAAAGAGGATCTAAAGCTAATTTAAAATAAGAATAGCACAATGCACCTCCAATAATGTCTTTGCCTGCATTGGGGACAAATGGTTATTTGCGCCAACAAATTTAAGCAGTTGCCCTTCCGTCACACCGCCCTGCAGACCTCAATGCAAATATTCAGATTACATAAAATGACTGCAATCAAAAAAATAAATAAACGACAAATTTTTATAAAACTCGGTGCCTCAATGGACACAATAAAACTTCAGTAAAACAAACTCCAAGTTTGAACAGAAGATAATTAATATAAGCGTTGTTAGAGACAAGCCGAATGCTCGGCTAGGCACTTAAATGAGTCATAAGAGCCATAAATACAACATAAACCCATCCTGGTAGATGTCATTAGTGAGGCATGGACATTTGAACATCTTGCCTTAAGTAAAATTGCCTTGGTGAGCTCTTTTCTTTTAATGATAATACTTCAAATATTCTTTACAATGACCGCTCACCAAGTGTTAGAGAAATAATGATATGTTTAATAGAGAATAAGATAAAATAAGGTGTCAGTGTTTCAAGTAAGAGAATAATAAATGTTAAGAATGAAGATGATGAGTTTAAGAAGACGGGAAAAAATAGAGAATCTAAATCCCTGAAACATCTAACTCAGGTGCTGGCAATTAGAAATATTTCAAGATATAGACATAACAAAATATGGGGTTACAATTCAGAAGAATGAGAATCAAGCTCTAAACATACTCAAGCACTTGCCTCTTCCATCTACCTCATTTAGTCAAAACTCCACTTCTTCGTACCTCAAAAGTTGGAGAAAAAGAATAAATATCAAGAATTCATAATGCACAAAATGGAATTGTTGAATCTGAAGGAACACATGCACGTTCTTTTTTTTTTAATATTTCCCCACAGCTAATCACCACAGTATGGACCAATGAGAAGTAATCATGCAAAGCACTCTCTTTCATCTTTCCACACGTGCACCATGACAATTATACAGAAGAAATGGAACAACGCATAACCAAGCTACAGAAGAAACTTAAACTAACCGTGCAAAATACCCGCCTCCAGAAATTCAGCTGAGGAAGATCGGGCGCTGAAATTAGTAGGCACTCAAGTCGGGAAAAAGTATAGCATTTGGCTCCACTATTACGAGTAATGAAAATCCAACTTCTTCAACTGATCTAGGGGAAATTTGTTCTTCAAATGCATGGGAGAATCTCGTTCCATCCACATGGATACCTTTTGTGTTTTCTCATTATACATACGAGTGATTCCCTCTCCTAATCCATAAAGACCATTTTACCAAGTATACAATGTCAAGCAACGTAGGTTACTCCTCTACCCACCAATCCTTGGGAATAAACAGCCAGCACAACCAAATTTAACATCTAAATCTAAGGTCTCCTCTAGAACGGCACTTCCAGTGCCATTCGTCAAATAATTTAAAAACTCATATTAGGCGCAAGAGTAAAAGGGCAATTTAGTCATTCGTTAGTTATTATTGTGGGGTTATAAATATGACTTAATATGTCTACCAATCTTTAGGATCTTTGGGAATATGCAGTCAGCAAAATCAAATTTAACATCAACATCTAAGGTCTCCTTTAGTTCATTGCTTACGAAGTCGTTCTTCAAATAATTTGAGAACTTATATTAGGCAGTCGGATTTCTTTTCCAATAAATAAACTCATAAGACTTTGAAATAGTTTGCGTAGTGCAACATAAATCCTCCCTTAACTTTAGGTCTTTGCACAGCCAGGTTGTGCAATTTAAACCCTAACTAACTTTAGGTTCTGAGGTTGCCGTCCGATACGATGTAAACTCTCATATCTTTCAGGTTATTTGTATGACCGTGTCACACAAATATAAGTCCTAAATAAAAAAATTGGCAGGATGAAACATTAAATAACATCTTCTCAAAATTGAAGTCAAACAATAGGATAGTTTGGGAAGTCACTGAGGTTCTCCTCAGGATCCGTGACATCCCCTACTTTTCTTTCCTTTGACTCCAGAAATAAATGTTCTCATTTGGTCCCTTTCTCCATTTAATTTTTCTATGTCCAACCTTGAAAACTCTAAACTTTGAATTCATGAAGATATATACCTCTGATCATTAACGAGAGTTCTTTTAAGCGATTTTAGTCATTTAAGAGGTAATTAACTATAGGGTCGACTTTGACTTATTCATTTTAATATTTGATTTTGACTTTTGACTTAGTTTTGATCTTATTTTGACCAAGGTTTGACCTTAGTCATCAACTCAAGTTGGATTGCAGTCAACTTGAATCCATAAAGTCTTCCAACCTAACTTAATCAATTAGACATAACCATGGATAATTAAATAAAATGATGAGATGTTAATACGATTATTTGAAGATTGGGTCTAAGGTTAAGCATGTCCAGCTGAATAATATTCTTAAGACTTCAATTTAGGATCTCAATTTTTGGCATGAGAGAACTTAAGTAAAAAGGGACAATTTAATGTTTAAAATTTTCAAATTTGGGATGTTTGAATTTGACTCAGATTTGATTTAAGATTTTTTATTTAAGTTTGATTTTTTTTTAAATCTTTAAGAAGACATAGAATTAACTTTTAGAATCTAAGGGTGATTGAATGATTGTTTTTAAATTTATATAAGTTAATGTTTATTAGTTATTATACATTTTTTTCTTATTTTCCTTTTCTTTTACTTAAAATTATCCAAATTATAACTTAAATTTTCAGGAAATGACTTTCTAGAATCATAAGAACTTAGAAAATCAATTTTAAAAGAGTTTAGATATTTCTGGATTATTTTAAAATTTTATTAATTATTAATTAATTAATTGATTAATTTAATGAGTTAAAATTAAAAATATGTTTTTTTTTTTGAAAAAATTACAGATTGATTAAGAATGATTTACTGCGAATAATTCAGATTATTTGGAGTTGCATTAGTCAACTTATGATTTATTTTAAGTCTTATTTTAATTTTTTTTTATTTTGAAATTCATAAAATATTTTTAAATATGAAATATTTTTATTATTTGTTATAATTTTGTTTCTGATATAAAGCATAAGTGATTAATTTTTTAATAAATTCGGCCGATTAAATTTATTCATATTGATTTTTAAAGTTCAGTTCCTTTACAAGTAAGTTGAATTCGTTTAAATTCTTGGATTTTTAATTATTTAATTAAATCCCTTTTACAATTTTTATTTAATTTTCATGTTGAGATTTAAAATTTTATGAAAATTTTTCGTTAAGTGAGGGCCTACCAGAAGGGATTAATATAAAATTTTAAAATTAATTTAAAATTTTTATGAATTTTTTTAATGAAGTAATTAAATTAATACAAAGAAATTTATTAAATTTTAGAAATTGATGAAAAATTACATATGCATCGAGATGGAGACAATGCGACATATAGTTTTCTATGTGAATGACTCGTCATTCATTCCAAACCGTGAAGATAAATGGATGTGAATATGGGTGTGTTTGGGGCTGCTTTTTACCTGCGGCGCGGCTCCAAAACGCAGAAACTTCTGTTTAGAAACTGTGGTGCGGCGGCAATGTGAGATACCGCAGCCCACGTTTTGATCACATGATTTCCTTCGCATGCCCTCGGTTTTGTCCGTGTGCCCTCGGTTTTCTTCTCTATTGTGTTTGGCGCATCCGTGCCCTAGCTTCGTTCTCCTCTTCTAACTCCGGTTGACGGTCTCCGTTGGCACTCTCATTTCCTTCCTCCCTTCTCGTTGATTCTAAGCCCATCTTCTCTTCTGTCCTTTGGTATTTCTAAATGCTCTCTTTCCCCTTGTCTGACCTCCTTCTGTGAGATATGTGGTTGATGTTGGGCGGTTGTTTTTGGCTTTCCCTGTGGCAGCTTGGCTTTTACCAACCGTTCAATGTGCTTATGGTTGTGATTGCCATTTGTGGTTTGGTGTCTTGCGGTTTATGGCTTAGCTCTAAGATTGTCTCTTGTGGCCTCTGATTTTTTCCGGTTCCTATGAAGAAATTGATGAAAGCATTAGAGAGAAGTTCATGGAAAATTTTTCCATCTGTGGCTCGATTTTTTGCAATTTATGGTTTTCCTCTGTGATTGGCTCTTGTGGTTTGATTTTTGCGAATCCTATGGAAAAATTGATAAAAGCATATGAGAGAGAAATTCATGAAAAATTTTTACTTTTTTTTAGCTTTTTTTCGGTCTATGGCTTAGCCAAGTGATTTCCTTGTGCCAGTTGATTTTATGGATTTTATTGAGAAAGTGATGAAAGCATTTTAGAGAAAAACTCATGACAAGTTTTTATATTTTTTTGGCTTTGTTTATTTTTTGGTTTTGGCTTAGCTTTGATATCGCCTTTTGTGGGTTGGGTTTTGTGGATCATATGAAAAAAATGATGAAAGCATTTTAGAAAGAAATTCAGGAAAAATTTTCACTTGTGTGGCTTGGTTTTTTTGGTTTATGACTTAGCTTTGTCATGTCTTTTGAGGGCCGGTTTTATGGACTTTTATGAATAATTTGATATTGGAATTTAAGAGGGAAATTCATGAAAAATTTTACCATTTGTGACTTTCTTAGGGCTTCACTCTATGGAATCACTGAAAAAAGGAGGAAATGATGGTTGTGTGTTCGTGTCCCGCGCTGATTCTATGGGCGCCGGCTATGTGTTATTGGTGGCTGCAAACTGGTGGTCGTGGCAGTGGTGGCGGCGGTGGTGTTGTGTTGGGTGTTTGTGTGGTGATGTTGGTGATGGTAAATGGATGGTGTGGTGGCTGTGGTGGGCGACGTGGTGGTGGTTGTGTGGTGGTGGGAGTAAGTGGGTGGTAGCGGTTGGGTGATGGGGGTGCATGTCTTGGTGGTGCACTGGGTGAGGTGGTGATGGTATGTTGTGTGTGTGGAGTTCATTACATTACTGTTGTGTGTGCAAGGTGGTGGTAAAGGTGATGTGTAGGTCGTGTTTATGTTGTTTATGTGGTTGGGTGGTGTTGTTGGTGCATGTGTTGTTGGTGTGGTGGGTGAAGTGGTGATGGTGTGAATGTGTGTGATTTTGACTTTATTTTTTTATGGCGAATGTTTATGTTGTAATGTTTTTCATACTAGTATACACAATGGTTAAAATCAAAGAGCTCGGTTCATCTGCAATATGAAATAAGAATACCAAAATGATATTTTATGACCAATGCCTCAAAAAGATTGAGAAGGGAAATATTCCGACAACTTATATCAATGAAAAGAGATGGTAAAATATGATAAAAAATTTAATGTACAAATAGAAAATACAATAAGATGCGGTTGAAAAACATATGAGATATAAAGAAGGATTAGAAAATTTCAAAGGAATTGAAGCGAGGAACCACGGGCTTGGGTTGGGATCCGATAAAATGAACAATTGATGCTTCCAAGAAGTGTTGGGCTAAAAGACTGATGATGAGCATTTTTGAAACGTCAACTACTTTTGTTCATTTTAAAAATTCTTTTTCAAGCCCATCAACATGTCAATTGAACTTGTAGGTGGTGTCGCCCACTAAAAAATTTAAATATTGTGGCATTGATCCTAAGCTCGAAGAGAAGTTAGATCGTATGTTTTGTGGTTTGCTGGTCACAGGAAATAATGCATATGCCCCCAGTTAGACGGGCTTTAGTGGCACTCCTGCAAATTTGGCAGCTGACCAAACAGGTGATTCTAATGAAATCTCAACCTGAACCGCAATGAGGTCGAATCCACTAGCCGATCAAAGCGGCTTAAGGTTGAGAAGAAGAAAAAAGAGATAACTGCGTTCATTAAATGTTAGATATCACAGTTGGTAGTTTCATGCACCAATAACCCTGACTTACCACAAGCAACTTTTGTCCAGCAGGTTATTTGAATTCTGAATGTAACTCCAGAAATTTACGAGAACGTGGATTTGTTCTCTATAAAGTTGCTTGAAGGCCCAACCAGGAGAGTTTTTCATGACGATGACAACTGATCGTATGGTGGATTAATTGTATTATTTTCATGAGAACAGTGACACTTGAGGGACACTTTTTTCAACAAGATTCTTGTATTTCATATTTGTTATATGTTTATTTACTTTGGAAATGTTGCATTGGACATTTTTCAATGCTTATGATTTTTCGTGCTGCTTTGGACATTTATGTTGTTGCTTTGAAAATGTCACTTTACCCGAGAATTTTTCATTTTTTTGTTATGTTTTCTATTTACTTCAATAATGTTATTTTGATATTGGTTTTGTTCATAATGTTATGTGATTGTAGCTAGTTCGTTGATGCTTATGTGTTAGCTACTTCGACACTAAAATGCATGGATGCTAATAGAGACATGTGTATAAGGCGAGTTATTGTTGCAGTGTATTTAATGTACGAGTGTTATAACTCGTACATAAAACATTTCACTTGCATGACATCCTCTAATGTTAGCTACAAATGGGTTGGGGAGCTGTTTGTGGGCCACCTAACGAGGTTTAGCAATAAGTTCTGCATGACACTGGCGGTATTCACCAATATGTTGGATGAATCATAGACTTTATGGCTCCACCAGGACGACTTCACGAGATGTGTTAGCAATAACCCTCGACATATTATTTAAGAACGAATCAGTTAAGGAGTTGTGGAACGATTTAAGCACTCTTCTGAGATAATTTACAGATACTTCTCAGTAGGGTTGAATGCACTTGTCAGTTTTTATCATAAGTCATAAAGCCAACAGATCGTACATTCGAACAGACCCCCACGGAGACTTCACACGATGTGCAGCCTATGCCATACTTTCAGGTAATTTCTCTTATTTAGTAAATTCAATTTTCATATGAATATAGTAATTACAAAATATTTCTTATCTTTCTAGAATTATATTGAAGCAATTAATGGAATACACGTGTTCCAAAATATGAGATCGCATTCTTCAGTTGTTGTAAGTCACCGAAGCAGAATGTCAACGTCGTACGCGACTTCAACATACGCTTCAATTTTATCATGGTCAGTTGGGAGGACAGTGCACATGACAGCCAAATTTTCAAATCTGTAATACGGACTAGGAAATATAGCTTCCCACATCGATCGATAGTTTCGATTGAGACTGAGCTGTTTTTTTTTACTTCAATATTAATTATTATATTAACACCAAATAAATATTATATGGTCGATGTTGGGTATCCGTTGCAGCGAGGGTATCTGAAGCCCTATTGTAATAAGAGATACCACATACATGATTTTGAGCAAGTCAGCAATGTCACGTGGGGCAAAACAATGTTTACCAAAAAACACTTCTTATGCAGTGTCATTAAGAGGACTTTTGGTGTTTGAAAGAAGAAATATGTTATACTTCGCAATATGTCAACTTAATTATTCCCCAAACAGGTGCAAATTGTGATTTTCACAATGACTCTCTACAATTATATTCGACAGCATCATTCCCCCAACGACATCGACATTCGTAGGGCAGACGAGGATTATGCAAATGTCCCTGTTGAGGCATATGAGCATCGGCTTGGACAATTTGTCACAGGCTGTAAATGATGTTTCCGAGATCTTCACTCAAGATGGTGAAGGTGAAGGCGAGATAGCAAAATTGAGAGAACAAATTACGGATGCGATAGTTGGATGGTGATTGGAGAGAATGTTACTTTTTATTTCTGTTAATTGTAATGGTTGTTAAAGACATTCATTGTTTATTATATCGGTATTTTATATAGTTCATGTATAATTTTGTTAATTACGCATTTGATATTTATTGCGGTCAATTTTTATACAAGTTGTATTTTTTTTTCCTTTTTATTTCTTCTTTTTTTGTGTTTTAGAGGTCTATGATGAAACGTTGTTCTAATGGGTTCTTCTGGATGGCTTGAATGTCGCAATTAGATGGTGTCACATGTGAAATCCTAATAAAGGCAATCAAGTTCCTTTTTTTCGGTGCTATGGTTTTTGAGATTCTTCTGAATAGCCTTTTTTAGTGATATACATATGTGACACAAACGAGCTTAGTCTTACGAGGGTTAAAGACAATCAAGAATTTTTTTTCTAAAAAATTTGATGTTTTCTTATAGTGACAAATTCGTTGGTTTATATACCGAGTTTTCTAAGACCTCACAGCTGCATAAAACTTTAAATAATTACTTATGTTATAAATTTTTACTAGTGTATGTCTAAAGAATTTTGTTTTTAAATTTCAGGAAGGATGAACTCGAGAATTTCCAATACCCCCAGAGGATAGCACTGCGACTGCAGACTTCAATGTTCCCTGGTCACTTCGCATCAACCACATTGCTACGGGAGACAATTTTACAAATGTCCATGGAGAAATACAGAAAACTGTGATTATTTTGGTGGGCAGATGGTTTGTAAGATTCCAACGCCAAGAGTGATCGAGCGTGGAGAGTATCTTTGAAGAACGGCTTATCTCAAGTAATAGGTCGTCTGTATTTTAAAAATAATGTTATCATATTATTAACTGTTATTTTAATAGTTGTTTTCTTGATTTTGGTAGTCATGTTACTCATCATTTAGTGATATGTCTATCTTTGTTTTGTAATGTTTTGCACATAATATTTTCTCTCAAGTATGAAATATACTACTACGAACAACCTTGTTGCAAGCAACATTACCATACATAAGCAGAATTATCATTTGTCCAGAAACTGTTGTAACATAGTTGTTTTTAAACTGCAAAAAACAAACAGACAGCTTATCTGCATCAGTTTATTATTAAGATGCAGCTGCCCAAACAGACCCTGCGGCTCATTTCTCTCGCCAAGGAACGGAGACTGCTTGCGTGCCACTACTCAATACAGTCGATTGAACTATCGGATTTCAATCCAAACCGATCCAAAAGAATCAACGTATCAAGGTTCCTAAGGTCCTATGGTGAGAGAGAATCCATAACCTAATTCACATCTCTATGTTTTGAAATTGAAAATGTTGATGAGGGATTAGTACGATACCTAAATAGAAAAACAATTAATATTAAACACTTCCATAAATATTCCAAAACGAATATGAATCCCCTCGCAAACAAATATAAAGGATGTCTATTAGAAATTTTAAATACAATTTTTCAAGTAATTGTATGAATGTGCATACAAAAATTGATGCATGGAAATGATCAAGTCTATGATTAGCTTAATACTTAACCTATACATGCAGACCACTTAATTCTTATATATTTACATATCTAACACTCAAATGTCATGCACAACATTCAAGTTTTGAATATCACATCAAAAATACCATCACCACCAACTTTTCAAAAGTAAAACATACCTTCACATATATTATCACATCAAATTATTATAAATACAAATGGGAAACATTGGGTGTAAGATATGTGAATACATAACGAGTTGAATAATATGTATATAAATCTTCCTAAAAGTGAATCAATACTAACATAAGTGAGTGGGGATGCATAATAGGAAGATTTACATACATACCACTTAATTCCCATGTGCTTACATATGTAACATATATAACACCTAAACTTTAACGTTTACATTTATAGCACCCAAATCTAATATGGCACACCAAAAATATCATCATATAATGCAAGTTATTTGCTGAATTTTTGCATGCATAGGTAGAGGGGTATCTATGTAAGAAAATTTGTGGTTTAGGTGTTAACCATGTGATACATAAGAATTGAATGGCATGTACGTAAAAATTGAAGTTTAGGTTTTATATGTAAATACATAAGAATTGAATAGTATGTAAATATAGAAGATTAGGTGTTAAACAGTAAACACGTAATAATTGCATGTATGTATATGTAAAACATTACAGACATAATAATTGAATGGCGTGTACATAAATATTAAGCTTAGGCATTAAACAGTACATACAAAGAGAATTAATTCTATATATATAAAGGTGAATGTTTAGGTGTTAAGAATATAAATAAATAAGAATGGAATAGCATGTATGTAATATGAAGTTTAGGTGTTAAATATGAAAATACACAAGACTTGAATGATATGTACGTAAATTTAGATGTTCAGGTGTTAGGCATCCTAATACATGAGAATTGCATGGCATATATGTGAATATCGGGTCGCCGGAAGTTCTACAGAAATTTAAATCCTGTTTCCTCTGGTTTGTCTTAAATAAAGGATTAAGTTAATCCCGTTGGAAGATGGATTTAGGGGATTTAGTAAAGCTAAGTGTGTGAAGGCGGGTGAGAGGAAGGAGAAGAAATGAGGGCGTTACCTACTTCAATGGTTTCGGGTAGGAGAAAGATGGGAATTTCAGAGGCCTCTGCATGCCGTAATCTTGTCGTTGCTTTTCCAGTGGTCTCGGGTAAGAGTAGAATGGATGGAAGGGTGAGATGACAGTTTGAAAATGGGAAAGGAGGGAGAGGGCTTAGTTTCGCAAAGAAGATAGAGAAGTGACTCATTTAGGAGAAAATGCGAGAGATTTCAGTTGGCAGGAAGGTGGGAGAGAACAGAAATTAGTGGGGATAATTTAGAAGCATACCATCCAATTCTCATTTATTTACAAATCCAACAGGTAACTTCCATATACATATAGAGAGTAGATGTTAAATATTAAATATATAATAATAGGTGGTATGATGTAATTAGACTTAGTTCTAATTTTTAATTTAGTTGAATACATTTTAGATTAAGGGTCTATTTGGGGCAGCTGCAACCAATTCAGCTTATCTAGATAAGCAATTATCCTGATAATCTACTGATCAGCAGCTTATCCTGATAAGTTGACAGAGTATTTGGTTTTTTAGTTTAAAAAACAATTGATTCTGGATAAATGACAATTTTGTCCCTGTTCTGGATAAATAAAAATTGGATAAAAAGCGTTGAATAGGAAACAAGGCACCAGCGAATCGTACGGCATTTAAAAATCTATTCCAATGCCTCAAGAACATTGGATGGAAAGCTTTGAACTGTAACAAGGCACCTACAACTATTGCGGCATTTCAAAATCAATTCCAATGTTTTAGATTATTGGATGGAAAGCTTTGAACTAGAAACAAAGCACGAAAAATTATTGCGGTCTTTCCTAATCTATTCCCTAGAAACATTGGAGGTCAGTTGAGGGGTTAAAAGTTTACCTAGCGGCAGACATGAATCCTTTCGAGCACTACAAGCTATGAGCGTTGCTCCCGCTCGATGAAAAGAAGAGCAGAATGTTTCGCTTTGCCCTAGAGATTGCAGAGGAGCTCTGAGGCCCTGATTAGGATATTTCGGGTCTAACGAAGAGGAATGAAGAGGAACGAAGAGGAGGTAGGGCGGAGGTAGGGCGTGCGTGATACTTACCTTGGTCGGAGCGGTGCGGAAGGATGAGAAAGATGGGAGTTTCGTGGTCTTTGTAACGAGCGATTCCTTCGTTTCCATCTCGGTTTTCGTCGCGGGAGAAAAGGGATCGCGAGAAATCCGTGCAAGGAGGAGTCAGAGGAGAATGCGAGGGGGTCGAGAGATCCATGCGAAAGGAGATGAGGGCGAGGTTGTCTTTTGCTCGAATGAAATGCGGATCGACCCGCGATCCGCATGTAATGTAAAATTACGAACGGCTTAACGCCCCCTAAACGTCTTTTTCAAACAGCGGTGGCGTTTTTCAAAACGCCACCGCTGTAAATAACCTCCCCCAAACACACCCTAAGTTAAATTTTAGGTTTGAGTTATATTTTGTGGTTTAGATATTAATATGTTTTTCAATTTAAATCTTAAAATAAGTTACTTGATTTTAATCTCATTTTTATTTTGATATTAATAATTTAGTGATTTTTATTATTATTAATATTACTATTACTAGTTACTTTTACTATTACTATTATTATTATTATTATTATTATTATTATTATCTATCAAATTATCGTTACCTCGACGCACCCCAAATGGAATATGATTTGAACGTGAAGAGACTCATTCGAATGATCTCGATGATCTAGATGCTCGTGCGATCTATTTTAGAAAATGAAGTTTCAAAAAGAAAAAATTCATGTGGAAGTAGATTTCATGCAGAAAAATTTATGTTGCACGAATCCACGTAAAAATTTCGGGAAATCGCTATCGAACTCATTGCATGTTTCTCCAAACATCATAATGAATTTGATGCAGCTTGGGGAGTAAAATTTTGAGCACAAAGACGAGTCAGAGATACCATCATAAAATTTGGTCTATTTTAAATTAATTTTAAACTTGGCTCAATTTTAAGTTTGAATTTGGGTTTAAATGAATTATGATTAAATTTGCATTAATTTTAAAAATATTTTAATTTTTAATTTGATCCAAGTCTAAGCACACCTAAGCCAATCATAGTCAATTGCTAGGTCACGATCAACCACCTAAGAACACTCGAAATGAGTCTAGATCTAATTAGAGTTGTTAGGAGAAGAATTGTGACAAAAAATAATGTCAACAAATGAACCCCTAATACGTGTGGTGAATCGTGCAGAGCACAACACACATATTGGTGTTGATTAAAACAATCAATCAAGTCCAAGAAGAGTATCACTTCAAAAAATTCGGGATTCGTATTTGAATTTTAGATATTGGAAAATTGGAGTTAAATATTGATTGAATTGAAGAATGAAGATTGGAGATTCGATTTGGAGTTAAAGATTTAAAATTTGTAAAGTTTAGAGTTTCGATAAATAGAATCTACTAAAAACACTTATTGAGATTTAGGCAAATTTACCTATGGAATTTTTTTATTTGGATTTCTTGAGTAGGAAACAGTGAAATGTCTTTCTTCTAAGTTTAAAAGTACGAATTTATAAAGTTAAATTTTATTCTAGCATATTTTATTTTGTGATGCTTTAATAAGGAATAATGAAAAATAAATATTTTATATTAATAATTAATTAAATATTAAAACATGCACATGACGTGTCGTGTCCCCATATCATGTCATGTAGGGTCCGTGACCCCGTGCTTGTGTTTGTGCCCCATGTCCATGCTTCATAGTTTTTTCCTCTTCTCATTCCTTCATTTCCTCACTTTGGTCTATCCTCAAACTCTTGGTTTGTCAAACGATTACGGGAAACAAACGGGAGGAAGTCGAATAATACTTAGAGTATCAAAATATAATAATTAAAATAAACATAAAACTACTTGACCAATTAAAATCATTCAAGTAAAATAGCACAAATGCAAGCAGTTTAAAGTGGAAATTCCTTCAGAAAAATATACATTACGGGGCACAAACACAAGCCAAGAAAAATATAATGTTTAGTAGCTCCCTATTAATAGGATTTATGGCCAGGATTTATTAAATCCAGCCAAAGACAAAAAAGCACAAATTTCATGGATTTATGAAATCTTGGATTTAAGGTCTGAACTTTGCCTTTCATACATGTTAAATCTGGATTAAATAAATACAGCAAGGGGGTGGATTTAACAAATTCGGATTTACTAAATCCTACTAACGATAAATCCTTCTTGCAGCCAAACACCCCCTACGTTAGAAAACAATAAAATAAAACTATAGAATAGTATTATTGAGTAACCCATGTTAATTAATTTTATAAAAATTAAAATTAAATAAATTTTGTATTAATATTTACAAGCACACGCATATGCATCAAAATGATTAAAATAAAATATAAAATTTTAAAAAAATAGCATTTATCGTTTTTGTGATGTCCAAAAAAGGGTATAAAATTTAGACCTTTCTTATATATTTTACCTTTTTCAAATTTTTTGGGTACTAAACATAGAGCCTTGAATAATCAGCAGCTAAATCGTCACAAGGATGCCTACAACTTCTAAAAGCACTGATTGGAATGCATAGCAAATTGGTTACATTCAACAGACCTTTGGAGGCATCCATTCAGCTCCATGAAGTAAACAAGACTCTCCATAGCAAGCTCTCACTGCTGCAACAAATAGAGTACTCTTGAAGAAACGAGAGTTTCCATCGTAGGGCTCGCCATAGTGAGTCAAAGATCTAACATCAGCTATGGGAGGTGGCCCTAATGCATAGTCAACATACAAACAAAGATCAATGAATATGATAATTTAATTTTAACCATGTAAAATAAGAAATCAGTACAGATTACCTAGCTCATCATCAAATGCAAGACAATATGCTTTCAGCTCACGAGCTGTTTCACGATTCATGCGTTGTCCAATTAGAAATGCAGCTAGTAGCGACTCACTGACCTTCTGTAACTCATTACCCTTTAATGGTAAAACATCTTTCAGAACACCCTTTACCTCTTCAAAACCTAAATGACCACCTGCCAGTACTTCTCTAAGGGCACCAACCAATCTCATTTCTGTTGCTCCTTTTCCAGCATAACGTGGAAAGTTCCCCATACCCATAATTGTGCCTTCAGGATCGGCTATAAAGATAACATCTGGAGGAAGAACCCTAACAAGATGTGGCCAATATTGATTCATGGCATGTCTTTCTCCATCACTCCATTGGGTAGCTTCTGGAAATGTATTTGCTCGTATTGTCATTGCAGCAAAAAATGCACCAAGTTGTGCTTTCGAAACTTCATCATCTTTTAGCTCGCCTCTAGCTTAAATAGCATTATAAGAAAATCAATGAGAAAAATCTAACAAAAATTACAGACTTGAAAGCCTCCCCAAATTCAAGTGTTCCGAGAATGAAGGAGAAACAAAAACTGCACAATCATGAAACTTGAGGCATTAACAAGTTAGTTCGAGAAAAAACATTTTATGGAAATGAAAATTGGCAAAAAGATTGTGGATCAAGCTCAAAATTTTTAGCCAAGATGTCGAGTACTTTGAAAATAGAGGGTAATGCATAAGGTCCTATGGCACATTTAGCACTTTATAACATGCCAAAATGCTCAAACTGCGGAGGATCTTACAAAATTTTCAGAAATACACAATAAATAACATCATTACAATTTGTGAAAGGAAAAAATTGAAGTCCATGCGCAGAGTATAATGTAGCCTATGCTACCTATAATTTGAGATACATAACAAAGGAATAGGAAAAAAAATATAAATTATTTAGTGTGTGCACTAACACAAGAATAAAGCAAGCTAGTTTCATAAGAACATAGATTTTCAAAATCAAAATAAAGAAGGGTCGTTTCTTTCGCATCAATTAACACCAATATGCAGCTCACATGGCAAATTTTTAGCGCTTAAAGTTGGAATAAGCTAGTAAAAATCCCAGTATTAAGCGATTTTAATAGCTGAGTGATTAACACTTTCTAAGTTTTGATATGAAGCACTACACATGATAAGACCCATATTAGTCTGAAATTCTCATATGTGATCATCATTATAATCATTAAAGTTATCCTAACTATTTGCAGTTGCTTTTATTAATCCTACCACGTTTAATGCTACATTGGCATAACATTGATGTGATTAAGAATCAATAGAATAATAAGCAAAATCGCACTCATATGCACCACCTTTAATCATATGAACTACAACGAATTAGAATTATAACTGCCAATATGGATATTATTGTACAACTCATCACATGGGTTCATTGTCATTCATTAGTGGTATGAATCGCTTCAAAAATAGAACATAATTTCATGGCCTACTTTATTTAACTGGGCTAATTCCCTAATATAGAACAGCTTGCAATCATCATTATTAACTAAGTTAACTAAATCAATCACTGAGGGTATGTAATACATGAATCTGGATTGGTAACTTGACACAAGAACTGTAAATGCGCATTAGTCAAATGACACTTAAAGTTTGGGATAACGACGCTTGTTGATATGACCATGTAATTATGTATTAAAACTTCACTTCTATAGAAAAAGGTCAAAATGACATCTAAAATCATTCAATAAAATGAAAACCTAATGCATCATCAAGAGAAAACCAAATATTTTATTGTTTCCTCTATATCCAGTGATAACAATGTTTAGTTTTTCCAAACACTTAGAGGAACAAGTACCACTTGTAGTTTAATTTGTTTTGAAACGGATTTCTAGTTCAATTGAGTTAACAAAAACATTGAAAACCAACAATTGAGACCAGCTACGTCTGGTGAAAACTAGCCAATCCTTATTTTCCTTTTTTTTCAAAGGTAGTCAATCCTTCCTCAAGTCTATTGGAATCACAGAATCGATAGAGGAAGATTGAGCTCAAAAACATCAAGATTGAAAGAGAAAACACTCTTAATCCCTCAGTGAACCCGGCACAAGGTTCAGGTAACTCTCATTCATAAGAAGAAGATTGCAAGGATCTAGAGAGAAAGGGCAAAGACTTAATTCTCCTAAGAATCTACAAGTGTTACTTGTCTGAATCTTGAGAGCTCCTTGGGACGAATCTTGCTCTAGCCATGATGGCCTTGAAAATGCAAATGATTTGGGCAATCAAATTCCTTACAAACAAGAACAAAAAAAATTTAAGAAAAAAAGTTTGTTTAGAATTCTACTTGTGTTGTTCATAATTTGTACAAAATACAATTTTTATCTTTTCTATAGAGTCTACCCTTCTAATAGTAAAATTTAATCAGGCCATTACCACTCCATGTCCTTAGTATCTTTTATTCTAGCAAAGCTTTTGAGTTGGAAGGCAAATTAGTTAAATTTTTCTTTCACAACAAAGGGTCCTCCCAATTCAACCCAAGCTTTCAGAAAGTAATTGGTTTATTATTGATGAGCTCCCCAAATTGAGAATGACTGACATTTCTTGTACTTTGTTGTCCTTCATTTAAAATATATTTGAATGGATGAGACCATATATGACCCCTCAAAAAGATCAAGTTCTGCACGCATAAGTCATTTTGGCAAACATCTAGCCTCAATCTACTTCATAAATTCAATTCATCCACTAGCCAGATATATGAACCAAGAAGATCCATTTTCCTAATGGAAAATGACCATAAAGTATAAATTGACTGTAATTTGTGGGAAGGTTGCGGTCATAAAGGTGTGAACTTCCGGTGCCAGTTGCACTCCTTGAGAGCTTTTCATAGTCATTTCTTGAAGAAGCCAAAAATAAATAAATAAATCCAATAACTCGTATAGACAACACCCTTCCTCTAGAAAGACTACATTTTTTCCTAAATCTAAAATTTTAAGAATAATGGCTTTATCTTAGGCATACATTAGATATAAGTTGGCATGTACCTTCTAAGAAAATGGTCAACAATTGCATAGAGTTGCCTTCATCTTGAATATTTTAGTGTTGTTGACTTCTTCTAACGTTCAATCACTAATTATATATTGAATGAAGGGATCCACCTAGCTTGGTGAAAATTCAACATGCAACATCTCAAGCTCTTCAATATTCAACTTATACAATTTGATAATAGTAATACTAATGTGATTGCTAAACTTAGAGAGAAGTCAGCAAATTGGTTCTATTGGCTTGGGCTTTATACATCACAAAAGAAGAAGAGATATCAAGCACCAACTCGTCTCCTGCAAAACACAAAAGTAACTAAAAGCAGCCAATACTTTGCTTGATTGTTGATAAGAGGGAAGCAAACATATAATAACATGGCAGTGGAAACCAACTAGATTCTTCAATGCAATACAAATCCCAATTCATTGATTTCATAAGGATATATCACTATGCATCAATGATATCAAATCATCACGAGACATCTCGCCAACAATATTGGCCTTAACAATCAAGCAACAACAAAATCAGCAAGGGATTGTATAATGATAGGAATGCTCAAATAAATGATTCTCGTCAATTGGTTGAAGCTAGGTCACATTCTAGGGTCCACTCAAATTGCCTAGCCCACCCCAACAATATGAAGAAAAATGAGCAATTATCACTAGAGTAAGAGATAGAAATTCGTCTGGTCGTCTAAGAAGTTTGTTTCTCCATGGTTATTCAAAAGTTGGTTGAGGAGACTACATGTCAAATGGCCTATATTTTACTGATATTAACCTAAATCTTGGGCTATCATAAATTCTAAAAATTTTCATTTGCTTGTGTTGATGAAGTGAATCAACCTCATATACTATCTCAACAAAGAAAAACTTTCTAGCAAATCGACAACAAGTTGCTGAAGAGTTCTTTCTATGATTAGCAATTCAAAATTAACTTTCACATTTCAGCCAATTTTAATTTTTAAGACAAAACCCATATTTCTTCAAAAAGTTGTTTCAATATTCTTCAACTCAAACATAACATTATAACAACATAAGTTCTACCATGATGAGCTAAAACTTATCAATGGTAAGTCAAATGCGCCTTTAGTTGATGATGCCAAAAGACTGCATTAACAAAAATTATCATGAAACACCCTACTGTCTAATCAACCAAGTCATTAACTCTTAGCAATGGGCCATCGTCTACCAGACAAGTTCATTGGAATAGTGAATTCAATACGCATCCATCATCCACTTATAATGAGGATAAAGAAATCAATCCTCTTGTTTCTAGCAATAAGCCTCTTGACTGAGACTACTGTATTCTTTTCCATTAATATGGTCATTAGCAATCTTAAGAAATTCAGCCAACATCTTTTATTCAAAAATGCATAATGAAATAAACCCTTCACAAAGACCTGAAATGCTACCATAATGACCAAAGGAACCAAGCTAAAAAATCAAATATCTCAATAATTAGTGAGTTGACGGAGCATCTCAACAGAGCCCTACCTCATTTTTAGAAGGGATGAGATCAAGATCACTTCCTTTTAAGTTGTAAGCATGAAATAGAACTTTAATTCATCGATGACCACTTGAAGAGAAATACTCAGCTCAAATCATATGCAATGGTCGAGCCCCTTGTAATAGTCAAGGACCAATAACTTAAACTTGGCAGGATGTGACTCCTATGCAATTCTTATAGCAAATGTGCTAGTCGGTTTAAAAACTTGTCTCTCAGGGAACTCATAAGGAGTCTCCCCAGCACTCTCAACCACATAGAAAATTTCATTCGATTGGGTTAGCAAAAAGAGGGTGTTAAGAATGCATCTGAAATCTATTAATGAACACACTGACTTTGCACATAGATGATGACAAGGTTAAGCATGAACTAACTGGCATCAAATAATCACATCCAAAATAGCTTTGCCAAAAGTAGCGTAGTCATATTGTCTCGAGCTCTAACATATGTGCTCCAAGTTGTCGATCACCAACATCTCACCTTCTTGATCAAACCATCTCCACACTTATTGCACTAAAGATGTCAAAAACAGATATATCCAATGGAAATTACTTGAACTTGCTCGTGTCTACTAAGATTACAAAACCAAAATAGAAAGATTAGGTTCAAGAAAAGAATACTGAATCTGGAAAATGGAGTTTCTATCAATCCCTTAATAAATTGGCATGTATAGGGCAACCCCTAGCTCAAAAGTACGCATCACAAGATTACATGAAATAAAGAAAGAAAATGAATCCATTCTAGGCTAGAAATAGTGTCAAAATCCAAAATATGAGCTCAATTCCCGCAAGAAAAGATAAGGAAATATAGAAGCCTCACTTGCAGCCTCGAACCACAATTTATAGAAGTGCGTCTATCTCAGAGATATAGGCTAGGGATCATAGAGAACCATCGCAGAGGACAGGACATTGTGGTGGCGGCTTGTGTGAGCTCGCCTAAATTCAACACCTGTCAAAGGTAGGTCCTTCCGGAAGGTATCGTTAGACGTCTCAATCTACTTAGCCAAATAGACTTAATCAAGTATGCACAGGTCGATAAAAACACAGACCAATCATACATATTTTAAGTTACTATAAACAAAGGCGATGTGTACTTTGATGCACTCCAGTAGATAAATTTAATAAAAAAAGAAAAAAAGATCGATTAGAGGTTAACCTGATTTAAGAATGGTCTCAAAGACCTTCATGGCCTGCTCCTCGGTCAGTGGCCTGGTCTGCTCTGGACCTGTGCAAACCTTAGCCTGAGCTTCAAGTACTATCTGATTTGGCCGCGGGATCTTTGAGCAACGGTACATCGATGAGATCACCAGATTCTGGCTGCCCCGCTCCATAAACTTCTCCTCAACCACATCCGTCGGCTCGAGAGACGATCTTACATCGAAGACGGATAAGCTCCGCCGGCAGGTGATCCCAATCGAGAGGGTAACCGGCTTCCGTTGCCTGGGTAAGAAACATAGCCAACATTGCGATTCCGACAGACAAGAACCTTTGACGTATGTCCGGGAAGTATTGGGTTTAGGGATAGGGTTTGGAGTGGGAAGTGAGCTCATTGGTGAAGTGGAGTAGCCTTTAAACCTTGCTAATCATTTGGTATGCTTCTCCTCACCACAGAAGTCGATAACGACGAGCAGGCAAGCAGGAAAAGAGATTGTCAAAGCGGAGTTTGTTTGCGTTGCAGAACGCAGCAATGGAAGTTGTTTGCGTTTCGAATTTGAGGTCCATTTTGGGGAAGCTTAAAAGTATTTTATATATTGGCATATTCCCTAAGCATGAAATATTGCAGGGAATTCACATAATAGTACTCAAAACTATTATAATTTCATATCTCACGCCCAAACTTCAATATTTATATCCTAAGCACATATGGAAAAATTTTCCTTCCATACACCGAATGTATGGACTCCCGGTAATATTTCCTTATATGTGCTATATTGAGCTGACTTAAAAAAATATTAAAGTGAAACCGGAGACCCCGCAATAACCCCGTAATAACCTATGTGGTTATACTTCAATAACCTTGAAATAACACCGTAGAGATTATTTCGGAGTTATTTCTGGTTATTTCGGGGTTATTGAAGAGAAACTCATATATTTCATTTCAATAACCCTGAAAAAACATTCACGGTGTTATTTCGGGGTTATTGAAGCGGAATCGCAAAGGTTATTTCGGGGTTATTTATGTGTTATTGAAGTGAAATATATAGGTTTCTCTTCAATAACCCCGAAATAACTCTAAAATAACATCTGTGGTTCCACTTTAATAACACCGAAATAATCTCCGCGATGTAGCAAACGTGTCGGTATATTATTGGAGTCCGCATGTAGAACTACGTCCAGAGTCTGAACAGAAAATTTTTTTTCATGCGTTAACAATGTTACAAGATTTGATGGCAGTGATAGCATTGCGACATACAAAAACCTTTGAAACTCACATTTTTCTACTGCTTCTGCCCCACTCCTACCGCACCACAAATACCTTTGAAACCCTCATCCTTCCTCCTCGGTCCCACCACAACAATAAGATCGTGACACACAAAGGCCTCTAAAACTCCCTCCCCCTCTTTCTTCCGCTCAGATCCTACTCGAAACCATTGATAAAGGTAACCTATCAAATAGCAAAAAAGACAATTATAATCCAACATAATCTTGAATCCCATTTTTGAACCTGCCAATAAACATAAATGACATCTCTAAATCCTACATGTTCTTAAAACTATCTTTCCTTCATTTTGCCTTAAATTCAACTATGGGAATGAGAGAAGTTGAAGCCCGCAAAGGCCGCAGGTTGGAGAAAGTGGGAGATTCCTTTATAGCTTTGTGGTTCTCTACCATCTCGTTGTGGAACAATAGGAATAGGTGCCCTGGACCCACACTCCTATTCACTTTCATCGTCAACAGAACTATGAACTGCCAGCAATAGTGCATCATGTACTTCTTCAGATACCACATTTGCGCAATCATTCTCCATATTTTTGAGATTCCTATAGTTTTTCTTTATGTAGCCAGTCTTGCCACAATTTCAACAGATTGTCTGCTGACCAGACTTTAATTTTGATCTCCATTTATTTGAGTTTATGTCATGTGATCTTCCTCTGAAATCAACATTCAGTGTCGAGCTCGAACATGAGATCTCGCCAGAATCTTTTCTGCGCACCTCCTCAGCCAAAATCAAATCACGAATATCATCACATTTCAGTTTAGATTTACCTGTAAAACTGATAAATCTCATCTCATGGCTTCTCAACGATTTGACAACAATGCCAACAATATCAACGCACGTATCTCATCATCAAAATCAATTTCAACAGACGATAATTGATTTATGATAGTATTGAAATCATTCAGGTGTTGAGCAAAAGAAACATTTTCTGTCATCTTCAAATTGAATAATTTCTTAATCAAGTACATCTTGTTATTCGACGATGGCTTTTCATACATACTTAATAAGGCTTACATGAGATCTGCAGTCGTCATTTCCTTGTATGCAACGGACCAACGGACCTCGATAGGGGACCTCGATAGGGTCAATCGAATAACCCCCGTAACTTGTCGATCCAACAAATTCCATTCAGCCTCATCTATCATTTCAGGTCTTTTTCCCAATAATGAAAAACGAAGTTGCTTACCATAGAGATAGTCCTCTATCTGCATCCTCCAATAACCAAAATATATGCCATCAAATTTCTCGATCCATGAAACATTCACTTCATCTGCAGCCATCATTCTTCCTCAGATCCAAAAAAATCTCTGATACCAATTATTGTTACAATAAGATATAAAACACCAATTGATGTGGTATGTATATAAATCAAACAGGAGAACGATCTTTGAAGCGAAAAATAAAACGAGAAAAATTTCACACCATAAAAGAACACACAAATTTACGTTGTTGAGCAAATTACCTACGTCCACGGAGTTGTAGAAGATTTTATTGCTTTGAGAATTTACACCATTAGATCACCTCGACTTACAAGAGAAATTTCTCACTTCCACTACGTTGCTCTCTCTCTTCTTCTTTCTTTGTTCTTCTTTCTCTACATCGAGATACACCGAAAAAACTCTACACTAAGATACACCAAAAAAGATAAACTTACAAGAGAAATAAACACAAATTCTCTTCTAGCACAAGCCACCAAGAAGAAGTCAAGGGAGAACAATCTTCTTCTTCTTCTTCTTTCTTCTTCCTTCTCTTCTTCTTTCACCAAGCACGCACACACTGCTTGCACTTCTCTTCCTCTATCCCGAGGAAACCCGAAGAACTCTTCCTCTATCCCAAGGAAGCCCGAAGAAGAACTCAAAACGTGACTTCTCTAACTGAAAGAGAGTCGTGTGATACCTTTTATCACGAACAGGAGGGAGCGAAGGGATGTTTCGAAGGGATGTAGGCAGGAGCAGTTGGCGAGCGCTGAAGAGGCGGGAGGCGCGAACAAGAGATTGCGACCTTTCGCGTTCGGAAGATCGAGAGCGGGAGTTGGCACCGTTTCACGAAACGTAGGAGGCGGGAACGAGCGGTCTCTAGCGCTAACATAATCTTCAAACAATTGATGAACAATGATCAAATCATCTTTAAAATGATAGTTTGATGATCACTCATAAGTGATTTGAAGATGATTTGATCATTGTTTGTGGTGGTTTGAAGATTATATGATCATGGCCAACTGTGATCATAAGATGGTTCGATCATCAATTTTTTTATCAATATTCAAAAGTATTTTGAATATTATACTATCATGATCTATGATGTTAAAAAGTTGGTTCGAGGATGGTATAATCATTATATCATCATGGTTTGAAGGTGTCTCAAGGAGAATCCATCAAAGTTAAATATTAGTTCAATTATTATTTGAAGTTGGTTTAATGATTATTCGATTATGAAACTTTTTAATTATTTTAATGAATTAAATGAGAAATTTTTAAATTGCATGGTTGTTAAGCTTGTGTTATGTTCATTTGAGTTATTTTGTTATGTATATAAAAATATTCTTCAATCATACTAAACAGAGGAATGATACCACTGGCAACATATTGGGAGTTAAATAATGAAACAAGTTAGTGATTTTTTGTGATGATCTTGCAAAATAGAGCGATCCTTGTTTAGTCACCTCTTTAGAGCTCCTAAAATATAATTATTTAGTGTCATGACTCTTCGATTATTATTAATGATAATAGCTAAAATAAAAAATGAGAGATACTCCTTTATGTTCAATACAGAAGGGAAAATCCTATTTAATATTACTAAATTTGGCTTGATAGTTGTGGTCTAGTTTAGAAAATAATCATACGATGAGGAACTCTTAGAAAATCAGCATAAGTAATATTTTGTAAGAGAACTACTTTGATAATGATATATCCTTTAAAATTTAGACTTGAATAAAGCTTCCATAGAATGCACTGTGCAGTAATATATGAAAGTTTGGGCTATATTTTTCTTATTGTATAATGTTCTTCTCAACCATGATAAATGTGATGATGTATTCATTGAGATGTTTGACTTACTTGAATATGATAATGTACTTTTAGATACTCATGGAATAGACATTCATGACATAAAACAAGACATGTCAAAAAAAAAAATGTGGAAACTTCAAGCTTAAAGTAGTTCAATAGTTGAATACTCTAACAACTTGAGCATATGATAAGTTGAGAATTCTTTGATTATATTTTAAGTTTAATTTTTTTTAAGTTCATACACCAACTTTGACTTCTAATTTCATCATTTTTTTTGGTAATGTGCCAATTCTTTATATTCCTAATAAGCTATTGCTGCACAAAAACCTATAAATCTAATATTATTATATATGACAAACTACTTAGCTACTACTAGCAAAAATATTTATTTTCAAGAAGCTCAAAAAAAAAAACCCTTAAGTGGCCTAAGTCAGTCTTTAGTATGTCATTAGAGAGAAGAGAAGTTTTTGAAGTCTCGAGTTTATGCATAACTCATATATTATTCAATAAAAAACAACTAAATTTGTAATATTATATGTGCATGAAGTGACGGAAGATCAATCAGAAGAATCTCTTGTTATTTTACTTATATAGCATGAGATCTAGAAGTTAGGGAATGTCACTTCATCTCTTACAAATATATAGAAAAATGGTATAGAATTAGTAAGGTTTAAAAGAAGGCCATAAAAAATAAGAAGTGTGTGATTAAGGATTTTATAAATCCTTAGATGAAGAGTCTTTGCCTAATTGCTCAGATGTAACTATCATCCGTTAAGTCTTAAATACTAAGTTTGATTAACAACTTAAATAAAAATGAGAGGTGACATTAAAAGCTTAAAGTGGTTCTAACAATCAAATACTCAAACAACTAGTTAATATTTTTTTTTAAGATTTTAATCTCTTGAAATTTTTCTACAATAACTTTAATTTCTTTTTTTATAACATATTAGATATTTATATTTTCTAATGAGAGAGTAAATTTGTGCTACTTGAAAACCTATTAACATGATATTATTATGTTGAACAAGCCATTTAATTAGTCTTGTAGAGCAATAATGTTTACTTTCATCAACTATAAGAAAAAAAACACATCAATGTGGCTTGATGAGGCCAGTAGTACATCATTGGAGAAGAAGTTTTTGAAGTCATGAGTTTAAGGAAAACTTGTGTAGTAATCGTTCAACTCTAATAGAATTTTTTAGATTTCATATGATATCCCACTTCTTATGCTGTCCATGATATTGTATGAGTTTGATCACTCATATATCTTAACATGAACCTTGTAAAAAAAAACAATATATTTTATAAGTGATTCTTCAAATTACTTGAACGGTCAAAATTATTTGATAATAAGGAGAAACTTATTTCTTCCAAATTAGTATGGAAATGAAAAAGAAAAAGTCATCAAATCTATAATTTGACATTTATTATTTATATAATCTAATGATTAGTTTGTACATTATTTGTAGTGACAACTATAAAATATGTGCAATATAAAATATCATATGCCTTATTAAAAGAAGTCTTATAGATATTACACTTTATCACATATAATTCCTTAAGGATCATTTGTATGTTTAATAATTTTACAATAATATAGATTCATAAGCTTAATTTTTATCTTTGTGTAGGTAATAATTCTTTGTATATATTTATACTTTTATTAATATAATATATCACTTTTAAATTTATCTATATTGTGTTATGGATGATAGTTTATGGATCTTCAATTTCATAATATAATAGCATTATGTTTTGTGTTATATCTATTATGGCATCTCTTAAAATGTTTTCTATTATATTATGATTTTTGTATTATATCTTTATAATCTATTGTTATGATTGTGCTAATTCTATTGTAAGTTTATGTTCAAGCCTTAGATAAAATATTGTTTAAACCCCTTTGAAACTAAGATTAAATCATAATTCAAATATGTTCTTGAATCTACTTCAATACATTTTCGAACTATTTTCACTCCTTACATATCAAACTCAAATATGGTTTGAAAACAATTGAATTATGGTACAAACAATGGTCAAATATAACACAAACATGGATCCAACTTTTTTTAAATGTAGATTGATCGTTAATCAAACTTTTTTTGAACTAATGTTAGATGTATTCAACTTTAAATAAAGACATTGTGACTCCAAATTGATGGCATTTTGGTCTAAATCATGCTCTCGGTTATATTTTCCCATAAAAACACACATTTGACATATTTCATCAATTTTTACTAGCATGGGTATCTAAAGTGAATTTTCCTATGAAAATTGTGTTGGTTATGAAGCAAGCGAATATGCGAGAAACTAATAGAAAATGCTATAATAGTCTATGGAAGTGTTATATAATTATTATGAAAAAATAAATGATTTTTATAAAAGGCACTAATTTTTATATTATTTTTTAAAAGGTCGAACATTAACTTTCTTATACTATCACACTCTTAACATATTTGCTTCTATTTTTTTTCATCATCGAGATTTCTAAAAACACAACAAGAAAGATATAGGGCTAGTTTGAGGCAGCTTCTTACAACTTTGCATTTTAGACAACAAACACAAACTTGTTTAGCTATGATGAAAAAGAAAAATAAGAGAGTAAGCACCCATAATAGACTCGTAATCAAATAGAATTAAGTTAACAAGTAAAAGGGAAAAAATGAATGATGATCTCGTCATATAAGAGATTTAGTAGGAGAATAGAAGAAAAAGGATTAGTATGGTAGGACAAGTAAAAGATAATTAAACACATAAAATCATCACAACAAAGCATTTCACTAATTCTAAACAAATAAAGAATCTATGTATGATTAATCTCTAAAAAAGAACAAATTTTTAAAAATTTAATGGATCCATCATCCCTAGTTATAAAGTATGAAATCAAGGTAGTTGACATAATGTCGTTACTGGATATTATTTTAATAACTTTAAAGGATATTATCTTAATAACAATGAATTATGTCTTCTAAAAATAATCTCATGGTTTTAACCTAAAAAAAAATAAAAATTTTAAGATTTCTTGACTATAGATGATAAAATTTTAGAGCTCATAGAGGACATAAGTTAGCCAAAGTATACACAACCAGGGCTACATGACTGGAGTTATATTTTTATATGGGTCGGACCTATTAGAACCTACTATGCCAAAACCCCTATTCATGTTAAAAATAGACAAATTTTTAAAGAGGCACTTTATTAAAATTTATTTTAAAAAGGCATTATTCACTAATATAATTGGTTACTAAACCCTCCCATAATAAGCAACTGCTATTAGACATGCTGCTTGGATTGCCATGTTTTTCTATTTTTTTCCATTTAAATATACTTTAGATTGTTAAGAAAATTATCTTAAAGGAATATTTGTATTTATTTTTAAAATTTCCAACTTTTCTTATAATTATATGTAAAGTTTATTAAAACATTTTTTCAAAAAAAATTTATAAAATAATTGAAAACTTTTTTTCTAATTCAATATATATTTTTTAAAATTTTAATATTTAATTTAAAACTATATCTTGTATTTAGCAATTATTTTATAAAGCTTTGTTTATATTTTTAAAGTTTTAAATGTTAAGATGAATTTATATTATTTTCTTAAATTTATGGCAAATTTCTAAAAGCTCTAAAATAAAAAAATTACTATAAGATACTCTTAGATATTTCTTTTTTAAAATTATTTGATATAGCTTTATTTAATATTTATAAATTTAATATTTTTACATTAAATTAGCTATTTTGTTTTCTTTTTGGTAAATTTTCAACGTCCAAAAATAATTTTTAACATTTTAAAATAAATTTTATTTGAGAGTAAATTTTTAGTATTTTTAAATTTATTTTTTATGAATGATATGTTTCACGAGACAGCATCTCTAAATAAGCTGCAATTGTCCCAAACAGACCCTTAAGACCGCTCAGTGCAACAACTGAACTAAGCAAGCTTATAATAGATGACAAAACTAAGGCTTCATCAGCATGTGCATAAACACAATGTCCACGAGTCAAAAGTTGCTCAACCCAAACCCAGACCAACCCCACCATTGCGAGACATTGATTCAAAAGAAACTTAAGCCATATAACCAAGCCATCACAAACATGATTCAAATCCTACGAACCGACACGATCAAAACTTGATTAACATTACCTTGATCTTCATGATGATAGACTGCCTATAGCTATTCATCACCTCCAGCTATAATGGTGATGCTGCTTTTTGATGCAACCAAACAAATATACCAAATAAAATGCATTGTATTTAATTTTCTTTATATTTTAAAAAAAGAAGCATTTACATACATACCCACACAATTTTTATGTATATATATATAACAATTAAACTTTCATATTTACATGCATAACACTTGAATCTTTAATACACACCAAAAATATCAATTTTACTTGCTCATTAAAAGTTAAATGCACATGTTCATGCATTAATCTGTCTACTTCTATTTTACTCCAGCAATATTAGATAATTGCTACTCAGGGCACATGCTGTAGCTTAAAACTATAAATTATATATTAAAAACTAATTTAAAAAATATCAAATTTATCATTAAATTGAGCATTCCTATTGTCTTCATGCTCCACAAATTATTCCAAAAATCCTCAAAAATAACAATTTATTTTTCTTCTCTCAAAATAAATAAATCATTTTCTAAAATGCATTTTCTATTAACAAACAAAAAAAAAAAAAAACCAGCCCTCTCTAATTTCCCAACCACCACCATGTATTTTCTTAGAGGTCCAACCAGTTTTTAGCTTGCGATTGCAGAGAAAATATTGCATCAGGACTCCGCACGTAAAGTTACATGCGGAGTCAAATAAAATCACGTCGTGATAGAAATAAAAATAAAATCTGCCCGGTAACAGAAGGAAATATTTCTTCCGTGTTATTCTGGTATTATTGTGTGTTATTCGATGTTATTGTGTTATTCAAATATTATTGATGTATTATTGTGATATTTTAACACCGGGAATATTCTCATAATACAATAACACTTGAATAACACGAAATAACACACGGGATATTCCCGTGTCGCCAGACCGATTTTTTTTTTTTTTTTACCTTCACGTGGCTTGATTTCATTAAACTCCGCACGTAGTATATGTAACAACTGAAGGATAAGCCCAAAATAAATACATAAATACAAAAAAAAAAAAAATAGGCATTTAAAGACAGTTTTTTTATTTATTTATTTATTAAACAAAATAACCAGCTTTGTTACAAGATCGCACGGCTTTATTATTTCGCATTTTACAGAGCCCTTATTTTATATTCAATTATAATTTTTAGAAAATATCAAGATCCAAACCTTACCACACACTGAGAGGAATGGAAGGCTCATTTATAATCAACCAACTAAGCGCTGAAGTGTCGTCTCCATTGAGAGCATTTCCTGAAATCCATCATTAAATAGAAGGCTTTATAACTGCCATTATAACATTCTTTTGCCATTTTTGTCAAAAATAACCATACATGAAACAATTCTACAGATGAATTACAAAACTAACCCAAGGGAGCATAAGTTGGTAAGGTGATTTTTCTGGGGCATGATGTTCTCGAATTTGATTTTCTGCTGTCGCCGACGCCGGAGCGAAGGTAGCAGTCCCGAGGCTTGAGGAAAATTGAAACCATAAATTACATAAATATAGATAATTTCATCCAAAACAAACAAGAAAAATGGAATGCTTGAAACCCAACCACATGACAGTGGTGTTGCTCAGCAAAGTTGCAGTAACCAGATGCAGCAAAGCAGGTGCTTTTCAAAACAGTGGAGAAAATATTAAATCGTAATTCAGCTCTGAAGATGGGCATCTATATTCTTAAAATGTTTCTCTACATCGGTTTTACACATGCATGAGTCAAAATAGTAGTGTATTGAATTGTAATAACTGATAATAATAATAATAATAATAATAATAATATATGAAATAAGATATGTCGAGTCGAATTAACAGCTGAGACAGTTCATTTAAGTCAAGAGGGGGCATCTATCAGTCCTTTGTTCGTAGCTTACAGAAAATGAGTGAGCGAGAGTGTGAGACAGAAAAGTAGAAGAGTACGAAGTCAAAAGGTTTAGTCAATCCAAACCTAGACCTCCCACCCAAACCCTATGTATATCCAACACCTGAACTTTTATTTTTTATATTAATATCACTCAAATTTTTCATATTATATAAAAAATACTGCTACCCAAATACACATTGTCTGTCATAGATCAAGTGGTATGTGTGTGTGTGTGTCGCATATCCCGGCCTGTTGGTTAGCGTCCACGGTATGAGACCCCTCAAGTTGGGGGTTCGAATCCCCTCTGGAACAATTGGCCTTAAGAAGGTAGTACTCGAATTGTTAGACACATTACGGGAAGCTGGAGGCTCGTATAATAGCCTCTGGTCATTCCTTAAAAAAAAATAAATAAAACAAAATTATATATATATATATATATATATATATATTAAAGTTTAGGTGTTGGATATACATAGCAATTGAGCGGTATGTATGCAAATTTTTCTTATTTTTTTAAAGATAGAAATTTACAAGGTGTGCAGAAGGCTAATTAGAAATATTAAATTTATGTGGATTTGGGTAAATTCATTATGACCGAGCCCGCTCAGATTAATGCCTAATACTTCTAAGCTAGAAACCAAGAAGCATACTATTTGAGCTAAACCCTCTAGTAGAGAAAAAGAACATAAGAGAGGAGAGTGTAGGTAAGAAGAAAATGTTGACTAGATGCCAGGTCTCGATACATTGCATTGACTTCTCAAGATTCTTGTGTTAAAATTTCATCTTCCTGCTTTTCTATTAGCTCTATCCATTGGCAAACTACCAATCTTTTGCTACAAAAAAAGTAAAACATTTGGCAGAGATCAAATTGTCGAAATAACTTCAATTTATGACCAAAATAAGGCTCCACATTAGTTCTCATCTCTTGATGAAGGCAACTCTTAGATCTGTTAAATGAACCAATTTTTTAAGAACCCGAACTGCGACACAAAACTGGATTATTTTTTTTTTTTTTTTGCTCAGGTGTTGACTATCATGAGCCTCAGACTGATCATTCCATACGAATAATTGTAGACTAATCATTACAGTTTGTTTTTAGAAACTCAAGCATTCCGAGGTCAGCGAAACTGAGAAAGAATGGCCTAAAATATATAACAAGAGTGACAGTGCAAGGGCGGGCTCTAGCCAAATTTATGATAGATTTTACTGGTAACTTGGAGAATGAAGTTGAGAGGTCTATGGATAATTGTCAGCGAGGAAAAACAGAACTTTCGCTTCACAAAGCAAAAGGCCACATAAAGAGCTTGGAAGGAACGATTCTCAATCATTGGGAATTCAATTTGAGGCAACTAATAACCCGGTGGTGCAGAAGTTGACCCAATCACGCTTATATTTGATTTTAGAAGAGTAAAAATGTTCATATTTTGTGGATTCATAATTTGAGATTAAGCAACGGTTAGGTGATTTTGAAGCTAACAGTTAATTCATTTAATGCGTAAAAATCAGGGATCGCCAAGTTGGAGAGTTTCAAAGTAGTTCATGTACCAAGAGAAGAAAATCAAGGGGTTGATATTCTTGCAAAATTTGTATATTATAGTTTAGTTCTAGCCAATACCGAAACAAGATGTCTATGATTATGAGTGAAAATTTTAGTTGTCAATCGCATGGCCCATTACAACATGAACCCTCTGTCATTGAAATCAATCACAGACCATTAGTCGTTTTGCAAATTAGAAAAAGGATTTCATTAGTCTTTATCTTCAAGAAAAAGGGATTTTTTGTTAGTATTTTATTAATCATTTAGGTAATTGAATGGAGATTAAAAAGTTAATAAATGTAATATTATTGTCTTTAAGGAAACTTTGCGCTCAAACTTCAACACTAGATATATAGCCTTAGACAAAAATATCCAACAATACAGAGCAAGTAATCAATCTGAAAAATGCATGTCAACACCCTCAAATAAATGGCTAAGCAAAGTAAGTCAAAATGTTTATGGAACCGTTTGAAGAAAGAAATTAGATGATACAAGGGCAGGTTGTGTTCTGTACTAAGGCATTTAACAATTTAATCAATTTTGAAGAGACACCCCATGTTTGGCTTTTAAGATTGAAACAGAGTGGAATATAACCATTACACTGCTCGGCCAAAAGAAAGCGATAGCGCACACAAAATATCACTTGGGGGCAATAGGCAAAAGATAAAAAACAAAGCATATAGCACAATTTGGATTTCTTTGAGAAAATTAGGGAAGAAAACTGAGATAAAACCAGTTAAAGCAAAGGAATGGAGCTATCGGATAATCCAAACAGCTTGTAATCCGATGGTTAATTGAACAAGTCAGTCTTAAAAAAATTTTATATCAATTACTAAATGAGCCGAACACACATTGTGGTAAAGCACCCGCAAATTTTCACCAATGAAATTTGGCTTCTAGTACTTAGTTTGGGGTCATCAACAGCTAATCTAGCTGTTAGATGGTAGTTAGCCTGGTCCATTAGCACTAGGTTAGTTGAACTCGTCTAGAGCACTTGTCCAAGAAAGCCCATCTTATAGGATGCACAGGATTCAAGCACGACCATCAAGCCGCCCATAGCTACCATGTTTCGAGATCTTTACTAGTCTTCCTTCTGAATAACTGTTAGATCTCGTTCATTTCAGGTTTATACTACATAATATGTGTCTACTTGTCTAACTATAATAGACCTCAATTCAATAAAATACTTTCTTTTTAGGGTGGATGTTAGGATCTCCAATAGTTAAGAAAATGCTTTCATCAATAAACTAAAATTTAGAGAGGCACACAAATTAAATAATACCACTTCAAAAATATATATGTGGATTGAAAATTTGGCCATCTATATGTTAATTGATTCATTAGAATATAATAATAATATGAGTGGCTATTTTTGGCTGAAATAAACTTTAATGTTATTACAAAACTATTTGAAGGAGTCACCCATTCCAAACCCAATCTTTAACAAAAAAAAGAATCTCACTCTTGGCAACACTCTCTCGCATGCCTCTCTAGCTCATGTATTGTAAACAGACATTGCTTCTGCCCAACTTGTGAATGCTAACCTCCCGTTCTCATTATTCAGTTGCACGTCATTACTCGTTGTCATGCGCTTTGTCTGCACATGCCCATTCATGCATTGTTGCAGACCACCATGCCTTTCATTAGAATGTCTTAGTCTCACCATGCACAAACTTGTTGCCCGAATGATATCCATGAACTCAAAATCATCCTAGTTTAGAAAGGTTTTCCATAATGCTTTGACTCTCTTGGCATCATTACCATCCTCAGTGTTGCTCCTTCTCCATCACTGAACTCCATATTTATTTTTTCTTTAAAGATTTTCTTGGAATGCTTAGAGTTAATTTTATGTTTTATTTATTCGTAGATTTTTATTAATTTTTATTTGGACAAAATTTTGACTTACAAAAATTGACCTTATTATATTAAAATAATTTATCTTGTTTTGTTCCATACTCGATTTAAAAAATATATCACTAAATTGTACATTTGATTGTATTTTGAGCATATTTTTACCAATTTTTATGAACATCAAAAATAGAAAAGTAAAAAGCTTTCTTGTTAGATTTGTCTTTTTTTAAGGATTTAGTACTTCTTTGTAAAGTGGGATTTATGGAACCATCTGATCTTCATTTTACAAAATGATTTGACCATTGTGTTCTAGACATGATTTTCTATTTATTAAATTTTTTTTTAATTGTATAGTCAAGTATTGTATGATATAATAAGTTTTCTAAAGTTTATACTTGATAAACAGAACAAATTCACTATTAACATTTATATCTTTTTTCTTGAAATAAAAAATAATAACACTCTCATATAAGTATCTAAAGCCACTCATTTCATCAGCCATTATATTATTCTAGGACTTTAAAATTCCGAACCAGCACATTAAAAAGAAGAAGAAAAAATATAATTTTCAAGAATGAAAGTTCATTTTGGAGGCCTTAGAGTCGTTTTCATCAATCGCTCCAGTTGGGAAAATTGTTCGGCACTAGGTAGATTACTATTATCTTACTTCAGATTTCAATCTTGTTTGCTTTTTCATAAAATTTTGGTATTTTATTTGGAAATATTTTATATAAATTCAGATCTAAGAAAAATTTTCACGTTTTCATCGTGCAACTTTCTATATGTTTTAAATTAGACGGTACTGGACAAATCGATATAAAAAAATTAATTTTTTGTTGGTGTTGTTGACCTCATTTTTGTGAGGTCTTCTCTTCTCCTCCTTAGAGCCTAGGATCTAGTTCTAGGAGTTCTTATTGACCGTCTTAGAAAACTAGAATTGAGACTCACCTTTTTAGAAAATTCTAGCCAATTCCTATTTTCCTTTGATGTTTGACATCTTTGGCACAAGACCATCGTCTTATGAACGAGTGGTTATGTGCTATTTTGCGAAGATTCAAGGGAAATGTTCCAAATAGGACTTCAAACCTTAGGAAGACATCATCACGGCTCTTTTTCGTCACATACACACATCAAATACACAAAGTTCACAGAATTGCATGAAATCAGACTTCAATTAAGCCCAAGGAACGGGTGAAAATGCGAACTTCTCCAGACGACCTCCGACGACAAAATGGACTGCGCCAACGAGTCTGGGATACTAATTTTGGTGGGAAAGGACACCCATATTGTCATACTTTCGACAAGAAAATTGGCACGCAAATCTATGAATTCGTCAGAACGACTTCCGGCGGCGAAACGGATCGCGTCAATGCGTCTGAAGCATCAAAATTACCTAAAAGGAACATCCAATTTGCAATGATTTCACACGAATTAAAATATGCAAATCAAATTTTTACTTTAAAAATTAAATATTTTCATACTTATATAATATTTATAAAACCTAAACTCTATTCACCTAACCCACGGCATTTTTTTTTTCTTCCCCCGTGCCCCAATCTTCCTCTCCCGCGTCTTCTCTGCCAGTCGCGCCTCACACGCGGTCCATTCACGCAAGCGGCTCGTCTCTTCGAGCTCTGCTCGACCGAGCGGTCCCCCAACTGCGATGTTCCACCTGGCCGGCTCTTCCTCTGCCCTGGACCGCATTTCCTCCGCTCTAAATGCATTTCTTCTCTTCCTTTACCTGATTCGGCTACCAGGGAGGTTGGTAGATGGCTGATTCGGCTACCCGGGAGGTTAGTAGGTGGCTTCTCCTTTCTCCTTTCTTTGCTATAGAACCCCAGTTGGGGGAAGGTTGAGGGTGAGCCGAATTTTATTTTGAGTGGGGGAGGTGCAGTCATTTTTGTGTCTCGTATTTGAGGCTTTGAGAAGGCGTTGCAATCTCTTGGGCAAAGCTTGAAGGAGGGGTTTTGGCCGAAAATTGAGAAAAAAAGGGGAAGTGCTGCCAAAATTTCTTCTCTTAAAATCTTCTTTGATTTGTTCATCTCGTGTGCTTAAGCCCTTTTGGAAGTGCTGCTGGATTTTTGTGGCTTGTTCGGTTTCTTGCTGGTTCACTCGATACCTTTGCTTGGTTGCTTGGTTGCTTGGTTGCTTGGTTGCCTGGTTGCTTGCTTGACCATTGATACTTTAGATTGAAGCTTTGATAGAAGAAGGTGTTACAAAATTTTTTCTGAGTTTATTCTTGCATTTAGTTTGGATTTGCGCCAAGGATCCTTGAGGCAATACTGGAGCAACTAGCGTTGCTGTCAATGCTTTATGGTCGTCTTCCCTTCCTATTTAATATTAACCATGAAAGCTACTGCAATGATTTTTTTTTTTAGGAGTCGATTCATGCATATCAATTAATTTGGTTTAGATCTTTGATTTGGTTGCTTGAGTCATATGAGAAGTGCACATACACGCCACTTTATTCTTTATATATGCACCACTCAATTCTAACCGCTTCTTGTTAATGAATTTATTTCTATTCACGTTAACAAGGCTTTCAAACATATGTATATATACAGGTCTTGCCCTCATGTATTTTGGAAAGAGCTACATACATGTCACCTGGAATCTGATTTTTACACATATGCTACTCATGCGCACTTCACATAGTTGGCAATTAATCCCCATTTCCTTTTATCTTCCTTACACATGAAAAGGGGTGTATTCATTTTTTTTATTTTGAAAGCTCTATTTGTCAATTTGCAACGGTTGGAAGTCTTGATGCTTATGTTTTGCAAAATCTGAAACATTTGTGGTGTTATATTTGCAAAAATCTGAAACATTTGGGTGGCGTATTTGAAAAATCTGAAACATTTGGGTGGCGTATTTGAAACATCTGAAACATTTGGGTGGCGTATTTGCAAAAACCTGAAGCATATGAGTGTTATTTTTGCAAAAATCTGAGAGCATTGGTAGAGCATTTTAAAAATGCACTTTTATTCCTTACAAATGTCTATGGCAAACATGTTTGGGCTTATTTTTGTTCCTATTCGTTGCCCTCCGCTGTTGAAACATATGCTGAAATATTTCTTAATGCTGGAAGTTTATGTTAAGTGCTGGAAATCACATTTGGGGCTTATGTTTTGCTCCTTTTGCTGCCCTTTGTTGAAATATATGCTGGAAGTTTATGTTAAATGTTGGAAATCACATTTGAGGCTTATGTTTTGCTCCTTTTGCTGCCACTTTGTTGAAATATATGCTGGAAGTTTATGTTAAGTGCTGGAAATCACATTTGGGGCTTATATTTTGCTACTTTTGCTGCCCTTTGTTGAAATATATGCTGGAAGTTTATGTTAAGTGCTGGAAATCACATTTGGGGCTTATATTTTGCTACTTTTGCTGCCCTTTGTTGAAATATATGCTGGAAGTTTATTTTAAGTGCCGGAAATCACATTTGGGGCTTATGTTTTGCTCATTTTGCTGCCTCTTGTTGAAATACATAATGGATATCATTTTTAAATGCTAGAAATTATGTTTGGGGGCTCATATCTCATTTCTCTTGCTGCCCCTTGTTGAAATACATGCTCGATATCATTTTTTAAATACTAGAAATTATGTTTGGGGGCTCATATCTCACTTTTCTTGCTGCCCCTTGTTGAAATATATGCTATAGCTCATTTTGATGCTTTGGGATGTTGGTTTAAGGGCCAACATGGTTTTATAGGTTTCCTGTTACCTGTCCTTGTTTGAAGCATATGCAGGATGTAAATTTTGAGTTCTAAAATTTTGTGGAACCTAGCTCTTGGTAGTTCTGTTTTGACCCATTTGATGGGCTTGAATGTGGTTTATGTTGAATTAAATGTTGGCTGAAAATATACCTATATTAAATGGAGATTTGGCTTTGATTCTTTTGGAGTTTTCTGCCTTCGTTTTGAGTTGAATTAATTGGCTCAGTTTAGGGTTTTCTGCCTTCGTTTTGAGCTGAATTAATTGGCTCGGTTTGAGGTTTTATGCCTTCGCTTTTGAGTTGAATTAACTGGCTCGGTTCGGGATTCTCTACCATTGCTTTAAAACTGGTTTATTTGGGGCTGGTTTGGTGGCATTTTATCTCTCTTTTTGGCTTTACCCGTGAGCTTGTTTGGGTTTGTTTGGAGCTGGTTTGGTGACTTGTGAAATAAAAAAAAGGAAAAGTTTATATAATTTCATTTTGAAGAAAGTATGAGATTGATATAAATTTAATTCAATAGAGGTTTGGAGATGCGCAAGATTGACTTTTGGAAAGGATATCTTTCTCGAGACCGAAACATTTGTGAGTTTTATTGATTTAATTTGGTTTTAAAAATGAATCGGTCTCATTTTCGTTTGTTTTATTTTATTTTTAACGGTCAAGTTAAAAATGGGAATTTTCGATTTAATTAAATTCAGAAATGATTTATAATCTCAAGGGAAATAAGGGAGAAAGAGAATATGAGAGAAAATTGAAATTGAAATTTGAATTTTTGGGATGATACAATCTAAAGAAGAGGCAGGGTAGCGAATAATCCACATTTTATTTTACATAAAGAAAAATAAATTGCAAATTGGAAGACTAGTTGAAATCGGAATAAATGAGAATTTAGATAACGATTAAGAGATTAGTGGACTTACCCTTAGATCCTATAAGCTTTGAATCAATTTAAAATCCAATCCCTTTAACTAGGATTGAAGCACAACTCACAACTCTTTTGCTAAAACTATGAGTTTACCCCTAGGTTTTAGGAGTCTGGTAGCGAGCTCAGCTGGATTTATAGATGTTTGAGGGTTAGTGGAAAGACACTTAATTGAGATTAGACACTTTAGGACACTTCAAGTTTAACCTAAAATGCAGGCATCCTAAATTTTAGAAGCACAACTTAAGAGATAGTTTATCATCCTAATTTTCAAATGACCTTAAGAAATCCAAACATCTAACCTCAGTTTAGAAGATAAGTAGGACACTAGGCATGAGGGTGCACTAGATTGTGATTCATAACTGATTTAATTAAATCAAATAATGAAATTCTTACCTTAACTTGACCAAAACTGAAACCCAATGCTCCGGGATTTGAGTTTGT
>NW_018165185.1:572676-573121 GCF_001263595.1 Phalaenopsis equestris
TTCTTTCATACTGCATGCTTAGTTATTTTGATATGCTATGCCTTAGTTTAGGATAACCTAGTGGTTAGGAGCATGTTCAAAACTAAAACTAAATCAGGAGGTGCTACTACGAGGAGTTTGGAGCAAACATCGTGGGCAGCACGACGAGGAATAATTTCCAGGTGGATCTGCAGCAACAGAACATCTTCACATCACATGAACACATTCACATCACCTATTATTATCTTTAGTTTAAATAACAACCCATAGGATCATTTCTTTGGGCTTTTTGCACAACTTTGTTGTGTAATTATAAGTCCTAACGCATTAGGATTCCGAGGTTACCGTTCGGTACGGTGTAAATTCCTCCTGTCTTTTAGGCTATTTGCACAGTCCGACATTGTGCAAATATAAGTCCTAAATCTTAAATAATTTGCAGGATTGAAATATCAAATAATTATCTTTT
>NW_018165185.1:573261-584952 GCF_001263595.1 Phalaenopsis equestris
CTTAAATAATTGTTCCTATTTTGAATCTTTCCCATTTGATTTTCCTATGTCCAATCGTGAAAACCTAAACTTTGAAATCTTGAAAGCAACACCACCTGATCTTAATCGAGAGTTTTCTTAAGTGATTTCGATCATTTAAGATGTAATTAACTATAGGGGCTTGTCTCTATAGGGAACCAGGAACCCTGATAAAATAAACCCTATTTAATTTTTTATGTTAGATAGGGGAACTTGTTGGCCTTTTTATAAAATATTTCGCAGACCAATATGGATGTCACAAATTCTGTAGTCTGGTGATTGAATCCCTATTACAAGTGATATATTTATTCTTCGAGATAAGTGTATTACCTGTAGTATTGTATTCAATCATCTAAACTATTTAAATGTGAGACCCATTTGGTCTCATCTATTTTAAAATTAAAATGTTACATTTAAAAAATCAAAAAAAAGTTATATTTATATTTAAATTATTTTCAAAATCACAAAATCACTACTTTTTTTTTCAAACCACTATGTTTTAAAATAAAAAAAAATAAAACGGCCGACAAGTGTTTTATGTTGTAAAATATTTTGTGTATTTTAGCGAGTATATTAAACATGATAAAATGAGTTATAGACTAAGAAGAGCTTTAAAACATTATTTTGGACATTGCATATAAATATTTTAGTAAATTGTGTTTTTTTTTTATGCATATAATTTTCCCGATAAATTATACTTTTAATTATATGTATTGGTTAATATCGATTTCTACAGCAAGTTGTAATACTTGCAAAAAATAAGATAAATGGGAAAAGTGTGGGTGTTTATGGCAGGACAGTTGTATATTATGTGCAATGAAATGGATTTAAAAAGGTTGGTGCACTATATATATTTTTTATGTATATGTTTGATACACAGGAAAATATCTAAATAAGTTCAAATATAAATAAAAGTGGAGTTACAAGGGGCATAGTAGAAATATGAACTGGTTGAAATATAAGTGAAAGTAGAGGTATAAGGGGCGAAGGCAAAATTATAAAATAGTTTAAAGAAATAAATAATTTTTTACTTCATGTTATTTTACTTTATTTTTTATATCATATTGTTTATACTGCTACTCGACATATATTTATTGTGGTTACATATTTTTGTATCAGTATTGTGACAGAAAATACACATGAGATTTTTGTCAAGTACAATTTAATAACCTTGGTAAATATAAATTTTTCATTAAAAATTGCAATAGATTAAGTAGACTACTAAGTAATGATTGCTCACTTTTACTTTTTTTGTGTGTTATTCCAGGAAAAAGAAAAGCTCAAGTTAACTGGACTTTTGATTACTATTGAGAATTTAACATTAGTTATGTTATTATCCTAGGTTTATATTGTTGACGACCATGGTGATTTGATAATAAAGACTAGAAAAGTTATATCATGATTTTTGTATAGTCGTGATATAATCTGATGATTTTTTAGAAACTTTATCTTGTAAAATTTTGATAAAATTAATGATTCTGCATTTATTAAAATTGAAAAAAATAAATAAATAAATAAGATTTCTTTCAAATAAAACTTAGATAACTATTTAATTATTATGATCTTGACACGAGGCGACACGCCTCGATTTGACAGGTTGCATCGGGTTGGGTCGTGACAATTGTTTTGGTATGATCAGAACAATGTATTTACAGAGATTAATCTATAACCAAAGCAATATGAATGATTAGTAGATGAGTAAGAGTTTTGGTAGTTTAAGATTATTTTTTTTTCTACCATTTCTACTATATTATATTAAGTCATTGCATGTTCATATCAGGTGTAAGTATTGAGAAATTATGAATCTCAAAGATCCGAATGTGATAGGTGTACAGAGTTCTAGTCAGGTTAGGGCAGTATAGAGTACAATGGGAGTTATTTTGTCAGATTCTATGGCTCATTTTGTTAGTTTGGTGGCTCAATTGATGGGTGATGCTCAAAGCAGAATGTCTACTTCTAGAGTAGAAGAGAGAGAGAGACATTTTTAGTTATTCTTGGGATTGAAGCCACCTTATGTCAGGGTGGCAGTGGAGCCTCAAATAGTTGAGGAATGACTATTAAGATTAGAGAAGACTACTGATAGCATGAGGTGTCCAAAGAACATAAAGGCACTTCGGGTAGTATTTCTACTTGATGGTGAAGCTGAGCGCTGGTGGCTAGAACAGCAAAGGGAGAAAGTCCAAGGTAAGTTGAAACCTAAGATTACTTGGGAACAATTTAATTATAATTTTAGAGATTGGTTTGAGCCAAACAAAATATGCATGTATTTTCTGAGATTGGTTCTAGCGAACAAAACGGTAATGCAATATGAGGCGGAGTTTATTGCATTAGCGAGAGATGCTCCATAGTTAGTCACTAATCCGTAGGAGACATGCTACAATTTTTTTAAAGAACTCAGAGATATCTTGAGATATGCACTTGTTCCATTCAAGATCAGACATTTCCCTGAGTTAGTAGAGAGGGCAAGATTTGATAGGAAATGGTTTGATGGCTGGTCAGCAGCATATGGATGTGAACCAAAAAAGATTTGGAGGGAAGTCTTTTAGAAGTGGTGCTTGTGGGAAGAAAAACTGATTTAAGTCATATGATGCTAAAAGATGTTCTACAACTTCTAGAAGCAAGGGTAAATCTGTCTAAGTAAGTAGCACTCCAGTTTGTACTTCATGTGGAAGAAGACATCATGGTCGAAGTTATTTATTTTCTAGGCAGTGTTGCAAGTATGATCAGTCTGGCCACAAGATAAAAGTGTCCTCAGAGAGTATCTGAGAGTATATCAAGTACTCGAGCAGACCAAAGAGATGATTAGACAACAAAAAATTGTCCAATAAAAAATTTTTAATCAAAATCAACTAGTACAGGCAATGAGAAATTCACCAAAAAGCGGAGCCGAGAGAGTCAGAGAGAGTATGTTACTTCAGTTGTTACTGCCCCAGCTCAGCCTAGAGTTTATACTCCGACTTAACAGAAGGCTAAGGATGCATATGATGTTGTCACAAATGCAACTTTTGTTTATGCAAAACCATGTAGAATTTTAGTTGATTCTAAAACTTGTAATTCATTTATATTTGAGAAATTTCATGCTTGCATGAGCATACCTTTTATTGCTTTAGCTTCTTTTTTTTTTCTTTTACCCAATAAAGATTATTTGATGGTTAGTCAATCTTATATATGTGAAATTGAGATTTCAGATAGAAAGTTGGCATCGAAGTTGATTGTAGTACCTTTGATTAAGTTTGATGTTATCTTGGATATTCTTGATTGAATAGATATGGAGCTTATACTGAGTGTAGTTGGGCTTTATGTGTTGGTGGTGAAGTATTTTATTTTCAGGGTGTCAGAGGTATGTCATCTTTGATATCAGCCCTGTAGGTTGATAGATTATGGAGGAAAGAAAATCATGTATTTATTGCTAATGTCGAAGATTGGAGTAAAGTCACTATGGCCATTGAGGATGTTCTTGTAGTAAGGGAGTTTCTAGATAATTTTACTAAAGGGTTGATGAGTTTGTCGCCTCAAAGAGAAGTGGAGTTCAGAGCTTGAAGTACATTTTTACTCAGAAGGAGCTAAACTTGAGACAGAAGTGGTTGATAGAGATGATCAAGGACTATGATATCGGCATTATATAGCAACTTGATAAAGCAAATATGATAGCTAATTCATTGAATTGAAAGTTATTGATGTGGCAGCTTGCATAGTTACAATTGACAAGGCTTAAGTTCGAGAGAGAAAAATTAGAGTAGTAATTTATTCATTCTATAGATATGGACGCAGTAGTTTTACGAATGATTATTCAAGATTCTTTGCAGCAGAGGATTAAAGAAACTTGGAAGCTAGATGATGAATATGCAAGATTATTTTATTAGATTCATTCAGAGGAGAGACCTGAGCTATAGGGCGTCGACTTTGGGTTCCTACTAGTGGTGATTTGAGAATGGAGAAACTACACGAGGCTCATTATTCTAGAGAGACAATTCATCTACGAAGTAGTAAGATGTACATTATTTGAAGTTGATATTTTGGCGGCCTGAATTAAAACGTGATGTGGTAGAGTTTGTTGTAAGATTTGAGATATGTCGGTGGTAAAAGCAGAGCATCAAAGACCAAGTGATTTGTTGCAAACTTTGTGAGAATGTCGGTATAGATTTTGCTATGGGTTGTCAGGGTCCAGACAGGATTATGATGCAATATGGGTGATGATTGACCGATTGATAAAGTCTACATTTTTTTCTATGAAATAGATTCAATGGAGAAGTTGGCAAAATTATGCATACTTGAGATTATCACAATGCATGGTATATTGAATATTATTATTATTTATTGTGATGACATATTCACTTTTAGATTTTGAAGGTATGACTAGGTTAAATTTCAGAACAGTTTTTCACCCACAGATGGATAGTCAATTAGAGACGACTATTTAGATGTTGGAGGATCTATTGAGATTATGTATACTAGATTATGGAGGGAGCTAAAAGGACCATATTATTTTGATTGAGTTTGCTTAACAGCTTTCATTCAAGTATTGATATGACACCATGAGAAAAGGTATAAATGAGTCGAGCTTAAGTGAGTCTAAGTCTTAGGCTCTATTTGGCACAGCTGCAGCTGCGCTGCCCCATAAAGCTGTTGTGGGGAAGCTGGTTGTTTGTTGCAGCTGTGTGGCAGTTGTTTCTGGAAAAATGATTATTCTGCTCTTGTTTAGTTAAATTGTTTGGAACAGAACAACAAAAACAAAAATTCACTTTACAAGATAAAAATGTAAAAAATAGACGTCTACAATTTTTAGTCAATCCCAAAAGTAGCTAATCCCAGAAGCCATAAATTTGATACATATAAGGAAAAAGTTCTGGTGCATTTCAAATAAAAACTAGTGCATTCCACTTTTAAAATATACATTTATAAAATATGCATGAAAAGGTGCATTTCAATTGTAAAATGTAGGTGAGATTGGTATTCTTCATATAATATTAAAGTTTTGAGTGTTATGCATGTAAATATTAGAATTTAGGTGTTACATATATAAATACGTAAGAATTGTGTGGTATGCATGTAAATGCCCCCAAATAAAAAATAGCAGGAAACACATGGTATAAAGAGCCGAAGAAGCTAAAGCACATCTCTAGGATAGATGATCACATCCACATTCCATAAAAATCCTTCAAATGAAAGATCTAGCTTTGTGCAACAAAAAATGCCCCTTTGAGTAACAATTCAATGCATAATCTACAAAGAGTATTCCTCCAAGTGCAATAAAATAAATTGATGTCAATTCTTTCATGCATTGAATTTTTATAACAAAGTTTATTTCACAATTTTTAATTAAGAACTACTGAGAGAAACAATGTTGAGCTCAATAGCTTTGAAAGCATCAATAATAGCAGCAATGGAAGACAGAACAGCATATGTGCTGAAGCCCAATATCATATAAGAAGCCCACCAAATAACCAACCTATTCTAATAGTTCCAATAGATAATATGAAATAAAAATAATATCAAATATAATGAAAGATTAAACAAGCACAAAAGAGATGTATATAAGAAAATCAGGTTGTACACATATGAAAGGACAGAAATGGGTATAAGGATTTTGGTAAAAGAGGAGCTTAATGGTTGGAGCCCTAACAATTTTCGAGGGACATCCATCGGCAACCGTCAGTATCATGTACGGGAGACCCAACACATGGTAAAAAAACTTACAGCAGGGCAATCAGGAGGATAATTCTCAGTTCATAAGTCAGTCACATTTTTGGGGCTTAAGACCACCAGCAGCCCCAGAAGATGGGCAACTCCTTACCCATTGTTAGCGGGTAGTATGTCACTCCTACACCCTCTCGTAGTCAACGGGCGAGGGGCTAAAATACTATTCTTGCATACCTAGATACCTTTATCATCACCGCTCTCATTCCCGTCACCTCCCACTTATAGCCTCGATCGATGATCCGTATGAATTTTCCAATGATTTAGATATTTTCAATCCACGAAACACAGCATAAGATTGGTGTGTGAGCAATTTTATAACACAAGTCACCTGAAGTTTGATATAGAATGCAACCTTTAAGCGTTAAATATATAAACTCATAGGAATTGAGTGTTATGCAGGTAAAGCTTCCATAAAAAAAATACACAGCTAAGAGTTTTAGGACCGACAAGCTAATATAGATCTGGCCCGTGATTCTTCTGAAGGAAACCCAAGGATGAGGTCATTCTTTGATAAAAGGAATACACTAAAAGTTCTCAAAATGTCTAACACAACCATTTCACTCATGAACTGGAATAAGTAAACAGAGATTCAATGCTTAATATTGCTGTGAAATTCGTAAAATTAGAGATTTATGTCAATATACCTAAAAAGAAAATCTACTTAAAAGGCATCATACATGGGAATACAACTTATTTGTGTATGGATATCATCGAAAGTATGGCAAATGTAACTTATCATACAATACCAAGACGGATGCTTCAAGTTTATAGCATAAGATGTGATACTTATAACTCATAATGCTCATTAATATAAGGTGATCTAAGGAATGACCTTACATTCAATCAGAGAGATTATACAGGAACAATGGTTTTCCTACCATGCATTAGTTCCAATCATGTGGCACAACCAATGGAACTTATCATATAACTTACCGTATCATCTCTTACGCTTTTCTGTTTCCAGAATTCATAAACTTGGTTCCACTCTAGTTCATAACCAACCGAAACTGAGCGAAAATGAGCTACCATATTTTTTAAAGTACCACAAGAGAATAAAAATTTGTCACCAAATCACATAAATCGATTTCATTTCTCAATACAGTAGTAAATATAAAGAGATTAAGAAGTAGAAAAGATATTTAAAAGGTCCACAAACAGCGAAAAAATGTCAGATGGCTTAAAGCAATGAGCCATAAAGAAATTATAAGTTATCACAAATTTAATACTGACTGATTATAGATAGTGATAAAGATTCTTATACACAATAATCCAAATCTCTCACGACACACAGAAGTAAAATAGCTGATAGCTCATCTTCACTTTTAAGAAAAATACCAAGCCATTTATTCTCAATTGAATTTAAACTACACATCATATTCCTCAACCATTTATAAGATTATCAATTCCATGCCATGGTGATACCTAAACCAAGATATGCATCTCTGAACCATCCAATTCTTCATATGAAGTTGCACATCTAATACCCAAATCTCATAATTAGTTACACAGAGCTGCCTACATCCATAGCTGCCCATGTAAATAAACAAATTTCATATATTTTAAAATGTAGATTCTCAGGTTGGAAAAAAATTTGGTAGAAGTACAAATGTGACAAGTTCTGATGGAACTAATTATGACAGGGATAATGTTACTCTCGGTGCAGCATCTTATTAAGTGACCGACTCATACAAATGGGCAATAAGCAACACTGGAAGCTTTGCAGATGCCAAAAATCCTCGTGCAAATTATATAATTAATTCTCAGTCCCAACTCCAGAACACACTTGATACAGAACTATTTCAGATTGCAAGGATGTCACCTTCTTCATTAAGATACTATGGCTTTAGACTTGAAAATGGAAAATAAAGCTACAGTTTACTGAAATGGGAATAATAAATCCACCCGCCTGGAAGAGTTTCGGAAGACGAGATTTCAATATTTATTTACAGGTAAGCAAAGCACAAACTGACAAGGTATGTATAAATGAGTTTCTTATTTGTTAATTAACCCAAATAAAATAAAATAAACTTATAGCATTCAACTTTGGTTAAAAAAAAAAGAACATTGTGGATGGATTTTTTTTTGTTGGGCATTATTAGATTTATATTTGTTAGTTCATGCCCAAAAAAGAAATATATACAAATTTAAATCAACCTTAATAATATTTGAATAGTAGTAAAATATCATTATATATGAAAACCTGCGCTCATTAAAGCAACAGATGAAAGCATTTTGTCATAGCAATTAATTGAGTCATTTTTATCATAAATAATATATATATTATTTCATCTGTTGCTAACATAAATAATATCATAAATAATATATATATTATTTCATCATTTTTATCATAAATAATATAAATAATATATAATAAATAATATATATATTATATATATTATTTATGATAAAAATGACTCAATTAATTGCTTATATTAAATCGTTAACAGAATCTAATACATAATTTCAGTGTCAATTTTCAAACTGCATAAACGAAAGACTAACATGTAAATTATCCAATCATGCACCTATTATCGCATCAATTATTCGTTCCCTCAACTCTGTCATTTTGCTTGCACCTTCCTCGTCTACGTACAAGTAGTGGAAGCCTCATTCTCCTCTTCAGTGAAAGACTGACCAAGGCTGTATTCAAAAGCTTCTACAGAGACATGTTCTTCATCCGCTTCCGCCAAATGGAAGTCGGCATCGTTACGAGAATAATGTCTTCTAATGTAATTATAGAGAGTCATTGTAGCAAACACAATATGTACCCACAATTTAACACAATATGTACCTGCTTGGAGAAATTGTAGGGAGTCATATCATAGAGCATCACCCATTTCTTTTTCCACACACCAAAAGTCCTCTCAATGACACCACGTAACGATGAATGTTATTTATTAAATATTTCCTTTCTGACTCGTGTAACTTTGCTTGCACGTGCGTGTCGGCACTAAAAAATTGGAGGGAGTTGCCCGTAAGTAACTGTCGGTCACCGAAATCGAAATCTCGTCGCCCGCTTCGGAAGGACGTTTAATTTATACATATATATATATATATATAAGTTTTAAGAAAAATATGAAATCAAACTGACCTCATACTTTTCATAGTTTAAATGAGCGCTCTACCTCAAATCATGTATCTATCCCGAGAGATAAACACAAGACTTGAGTATGAGAAAAATGACTTGATAGTGATGTTCAATCAAATAAACTAAAAAATATATGACATCTGTTTGGTTTGCAAAATTATTTTTTCATAAGCTGACAAGTTCCTCAATTTAATATGAAAAATAAAGAATTAAAAAAGAATTAAATAGAATTTATTTTAGGCTGGGTTCGGAAAAGCTTCTTATAAGGGCAAGCCCCTATAGTTAATTACATCTTTAATGACCGAAGTCACTTAAGAAAAACTCTCGATAAAAATCACGGAATAGTATCTTCAAAGAGGTCAAAAGGATAGGATTTTTCAACGACAAAAGGATAGGTCTTCAAAGAGGTCAAAAGGATAGGATTTTTCAACGAAATCGGACCAAAGAGTGTCAAATGGGAAAGGCTCAAATTCAGAACACCTTGAGGAATCTTTTTTAGAATCCAAAGAAGGAAGAACTAGAAGAAGGTCATAGATCCGGAGGCAAACCTTAGTGACTTCTCAGTCTATCCTATGGTTTGACTTCAATTTCAAGGAGAAATTATTCAAGTGTTTCATCTTGCCAATTTTATTTAATTAGAGCTTATATTTGCGTGACACGGTCACACAAGTCGTCTGGATGATATGAGGATTTATGTCGTATCGGATGACAACCTCGGAACCTAGAGCAAATTAGGGCTTAAATTGCACAGTCTGACTGTGCAAAGGCCTAAAAGATAAAATGAGGATTTATGTCGCGCTAAGCAGACTACCTCGAAATCCTATGACTTGTTGTTTAACTCTAAGGAAAGGAATGGTTTAGCTGGGAAAGACGTGTTCTGCAGTTGAAGATGGTCATGCTGCCCACCGCGCTAGCTTCAAGCTCCTTGACGTGACAAATTTAAGTTTTTTATGGTGTCCAGTTATGATGTCAAATCAAACGACCCTATGGTAATAGTCCTCTAAACGTCCTATATAAAAAGAATGCATGCTTAAAGCTATATAATATAAGCTATATAATATAAAATGTATGTACAATACAGGACAAACAGTATGATGCATGTAGAACAGTAGCAGGTAGAAACAGGAATAGTATAACATGTTGTACAGTATGCACGTGAAACAATAGCAGCAGGTAAAAACAGGAATAGTATAACATGCTATACAAGAAGAATAGTAGCAGACAGAAACAGAAATAGTATAACATGTTGTACGGTACAGTAGCATGTATAAACAGGAATAATATACTGTATATGACAGTAACAGGTATAAACAGGGAAATAAAATGCTGTAAATGTAAAACAAACCTGTACGCCCGTGAGATTCGTTGTTCCTTAAGTATAGCAAGTTTAAATGCATCGCAAAAAGCGAAGTCTGGAAGAAACATCATCCAGGAAATCCAAAGAAGAGTGTAACAACGACTCATGACAGAAAAAAAAACTCGAGAAAATCAACAAGAAAAGACTCAAGTAAAAGAAAAGAAAAAAATCCTCAAAAATCTTGGAGAAATCCCGAAAGAAATGAGAAGTAACACGAGTGTCATATCCCTAAGCTTCGATAAAACAAAAAAAAAAGTTTGGGTGAGGGGGACCGCAAGCACTCGTATGGGGCTAGACTCAGATATATATTTATAATCGAGGGTCCGCGAAGGCTACTCGGTCACCTGAATGTATAGAACCCGTCACTCGTCTAGAAGTGTCCTGAACCTCATTTAGAGGGCTATTTCCCAACCTAAACAAGTACTCGTTAGGTGGACAATCAATTTTAAAAAAGTATTTTTAAATTTTATGTTTTTGATATGTACATAGGTCTCGAAAAATTATCAAACTTCGTTCTATAGAGAAGAACATATTTTTTTTTTGAAACAGATTTTAACAATTTTTATTGTCCACAAGTCGATTACGTTGTCGAGCGTGAGACTGTCAATCACCTGAAAAGGTTCGAGCCAAACTCCCGCTAGACTTACGCAACTCCCGCTAGACTTATGTCGGTGAAGGATACCGTTATCATATTGTTCATCAAATACCTGGATCTTGATGTTATATGATAGGGTGTCTTTCTGCTCTATCTTCCGTGTGCCTTTATCATCAACACCGTACGCCCCAAAACGACTACTTGCGACCTTACTTGATGATTTCACGTATAGCAAAAGGCTATACGTGGACACTTATGCATCGGACATAAACATCGAAAACCGAACCAAGAAGCAAGGAAAAAAAAGAACAAAAATGGGGTGAGAGAGAGGAGAGACATATTCACCTAAAACAACACAAAAAACAAAAAAAAGAACGAAGGATGAATCAGCCCTCAAAGCTCGTGACAAAAGATTTGAAAAGGAAGACCCAAAAATCCCTGAATCAATCCGAAATGGATATCACTTTCTCACTTTTTTTTTTAAATTGGACCAACTCGAGTCAAAATGACATCCTAACGCCGGTATCCAAACCCCAATGACATCTTTTATGAAATTAATTCGTCTCAACCAAATACTTTTCCAAAATAAGATTTAAAATCTCCCAAACTTAAAAAAGAAAATGATCTTAGGGAAACCACCACTAATATTTCCAAACTCATGTCGAAATCAAAATTCTCCAACTTTCGAATTAATAGAAAGCCTCATACATTAAATAAGCATGAAATATTCCCACATAACCAAATAAATGCTCACGACCGAGGAAGCAGCAACTAAGGCAACCCAAGGCTAAAAGAGGCTCACGGCAAAGGCAACCCGAGGCACAGAAGGAGAGGAGGCTCACGGCTAAGGCAATAAAAGGGCCCAGAAAAGAACGGTTAAGGCTCACGGTTCAGGGCAGCAAGGAGCAGCTGCTAAGACCCACAACCACAGCA
>NW_018165185.1:585003-585384 GCF_001263595.1 Phalaenopsis equestris
TATACATAAGAGAGTACAAAACATCACCAATCTCTCAAAGTAACAAGTTTGATCCATCTACAATCATTCAAACGATTCAAACTCAACAAGAGGGGCTAAATTAAACTCAATAAACTCCAATAGGTCTCACGGGTAAGGACTGCAAGAGGCACAAATCTCAACTACATCACAAACCCATGGTAAGGAACCAAACATATATCAAAGCTGCAGCCTTATAAGCTTCCAAACCAATTCATCAAAACCAGCTAACAATTCTCGAATAAGGACAACACAGTACGCCAAAACAGGCTCTCGGGTAGGACCCGAGGCCAACAAAAATAAAAATAAAAACAAAGCCATTTCTCGGGTAGGAACTAAAGGCAGCAAAACCATACTCAAATC
>NW_018165185.1:585853-622784 GCF_001263595.1 Phalaenopsis equestris
GAAAAAAGGGAGCCATTAAAAGCCAAGGAATAGCTCAAAAGCCTGTAAAACATTAGCATATGGAGCCAAAATAGATTTTAAACTATAGCAATGTAATGAAAAACATTTTTTAGGCCACCAATATAATCATTCTAAGCATGAATTAATTTTCTTCAAACATCCAAGCATGAAAGATCCCCCCCTTCGAGGAGTCTAACCAAATTATTAAAGCAAATTATAACATCTTTTCCAAATCAAAGTGAACTTCTTCATAACATGCATTTTAAGCAAGAGGAAGTTATAAGATGTCAAAACCGAACCCCCAACATGCATGAAAGACCAAATAACCTCTCTAATATCTCATGCTAAATAAAAATGGATGAAAAACTTCATAATACATATCCTAACATGCTTGCAAGAGGAGTAACAAAATTATTCCAAAGCCATGTCTCAACTCTTCTAATTGCTTCCAACATAAATATGCTATAATAAACAGAAACATATCATAGCTTCACTACTTTAAGCAAGTAACCGAGTCTAGCTCCTAATAACCAAGTCTAGCTCCTAGAATATGCTCATATTTTTATCTATAGATGCTTGAGGACCAAGTATTTCAAAGAAAACATAAGTGTGATATCACATAAGCATGTTGCACTATCCACTGAACCGAGCAAAAGGGGTTCGACAGAGAGAAAACCATGGCACAGGAGAAAAAAAGGGAAGAACAGAAACCTCTCTAATATGACCTTTAAAACACTGTACTGCAAAAATAGTTTCAAAGAGATGCTCCCACAGAAATCTCCTTCCTAAAATCTTCCAACAGCAAAGATCTCCACTTCCCCTCTCCTTAAGAAACTTCTCAACAACCCCAAAACCCAAAAGAAACTATATTCATAGGTAGAGAAGAGAGGGGGAAAGAATGAAGCCAGCCAACATCCTCTTCAGTACTCAAATCGGGTCAAAAAAGAAGAAGAACGTCTTCCCTGCTTACAGAAGGCGAGGCAACCGAAGTACCCAGGACCAAGTGACGAGTCGAGTGGCAGCGAGAGAGGCATCGGAAAGAAGATAAAGTTGTCACTCAAGTGTTCCAGTGAGCAAGTTCCTCAGAGTCAAACTACCAAGAAAGGAAAATCGCAACTCGTGGAAGCTGACGCGGCTTCGGGAAGGAGGGTCGCGGGCAGCAAGTGTCAGGCAAGGACGAACGAGAGGTCAATTCTCTCTCGCGTGGAGGAGAAGGGGTTCGGTCGGCTCGAGATCGAGAAAGAAAAGAGCGGGACACGCGAACGGGAGAGGGAAAGGGAAGCAGAGCTCGGGTGCGTGAGTTTAGGGATTTAAGGCTTTAAAAGGAAAAAAAGGGATTCATTTTTTATTAATATATATATTAAATCTCATGCAATTTATTCGCACGCAGTGCCTTAGCAAAATGGGTGTCCCTCCTAGGTAAAATCGACATTCTGGATGCTCCGGTGCAATCCGTTTTGTTATCCGGGGTCGCTCGGACGACACAGTCCGTTTTGTCATTCGGGGTCGCTCGGACGACAACGTCGACAATCGGGTCAAAAACACGTCAAAATTCAAATTTCATAAAATTTCGATCTGCGATCGATCGTCTCCAACAATCTATTCAAGTGCTCAACAGATAACGGTGCAAGCGATGCAAATTGTAGTGATCGGATGTGTCAACTCTCCGAATTGCGAAGTTTGTGCGCGCGGGAGTGCAAATTGTGCAAAAGGCCACCCTAATGTTTAAATGTCCTATAGGGACTCCTTTTGAGTTCCCTCATGTTGGTTTCACACTTCTAAGTACTGAAAGTCGATACCACACACGCGAAACTACAAAAGGGTACAAAAGTAGGTTGAATTTCTAAAATGAGGCGGGTCTCATTTCTAGGCTCTAAGATAGTCAAAGGGAGAACCCTAAGGCTAGATCCTAAATCTTAAGAGGAAACTAAACCTCATTAAAAATGAGGTCAACAGTGCGAAGTCTAGAATGTGATATCTCGTATCAGAAAATGGCTTTAAATACCCCCTTTGCAGTGGGTAATCATCATCGACCAAGTAATATTTATCTGATAAATTGAACAATTAATATGAAGAATCAAGTTGAGCATTCAATGAGCTCAATATCAAGCGTACCTGCAGGTGGATGTGGAAATTTGGTATTGGATCGCGCGTCGCAGATTTAAAAACTCAACTGTCATGTGTGTTGTCCTCCCAACCAGCCTTAACAAAAGTGAAACACATATTAATGTCACAGACGGCCATGACATTTTGGGTGGGGCTACCACAACGGCCGATAAGTGCAACATTATCATTATTTGGGATACGTGCGTCAACATGTGTTCCATCAATCGCGCTGATGCAATCTTGGTTGAATTAATGTTAGGATCGACATATCATTGCATACTATAACAAAATTATCTATATTACATCCGAGAGAATAACTTGAAAAAAGGTATATATCGCGCATCCTTTGATATCTCAGCGGGTGTCTGCTCGAACTTATAATCTGAAAATCTGATGACATGAGAGGATAGACTAACAAGTACGCTCAATCTGATTGAGAAGTACTTGCTTATTGTTTCGGAAGAGTGTTGAAATCGCTCCAGCGCTCCTCACATGGACTGATTTTGAGATAATATAACAATGTTATTGCGAGAACCTCACGTGAAGTGGTCCTCGAAGATCCATGAAGTTCGTGAGCTCCTAAGAGTAATTCCAGAAGATCAATAAATATTGTCTTGCTCATTCGAAACATATTACAACATCTTGTTGGGTGTCCCGCAAGCAAATCTTCAACTCATTTGTCGCCAACATATGAAGATGTCATGCATGGTGACCGATCAGTGTACGCATGTAGTACCCGTACATCAAGCATATTGCCATCAGAAACATTCATCTCCGCTTTCTTCTGCGTGAATCCATGTGGGTCTCTATCTGTCTTCTTCTATTTGCATTCATGGTGATCGGTATCCTTAAATGTAACCATGTCGATCAGTACATGAGAGTTTGAGACAAAAAAATAGATGTTTGCAAATAATTAAAAGGGTACAACGAAGTTTACAGGTATAACTCTAGAAAGAAAAATTAATAATACAATAGAAGGGTTTAGTGATAAAAAATATAAAACATCTTAAATATTTAAGTGATTATAAAAACGCCGAATAAATGACACTTTGCGGGCTGCACGTATCTTAACAAAAATATCTCTACGGACCGAGTCCTCTATCAATTCTATTGCGAACACATACAAATCTTCATCTGCATAAATTTTGACAGTAGCGCTTAGAATTTCAAGTGTCTCCTCGATAGTGCTTGAATGAGAAGTCTGACATTTTGCCTTGAAACACGAAACAGCCTCAGATAGCTCTTTTCTAAGGGAAGAAGCACCAGATTTTCTTTTATCAACAACCCTGGGACGTTTGGAACAGAAAATTGTTTCATATTCGTTCAGTTCTGGGCTGGGAACGTCAATGAAATCAACTAAACCTCTAGGGGTTCCCAAATTCATGGCATTGTCAGCGAACCCTGCCTCGCTTGGGCTACATGTATAGTTCCCCGTTGCAACCACTCCCCCAAACATGCGGTCTAATTTCTCCTCAAATTTAGGCTCAATTTCAGAAAACTTAAACTTCTTTGCAGCGGGCACCACCTACATGGAAATTGATAAACACTCAATTAAGAATAAACTATAAAGTTACAAAATAACAAAGTTTACAAAAAATGCTCACTGCAAGTTTTTCAGCCCACCATTCATCAGATGCATCAACTGTTCGTATTACTGGATCTCAACCTAGACCCGTAGATCCCATTTTCAATTCTTTCCAAATTTTTCAATCATTTTTCAGTTGATCTCATTTGTTCTTCATTTGCAACCTGTCATACTCTCTGCTGTACATTTCTTGAAATTTCTGATAATATTTTGTCACCCATCTTTATTGAAATAGGTCGTAGGCCTATTTCTCCGTTCAATCTCTTTAAGGCAAATATCGCAAAATAATATTTTCGTTTCTTTCTTCTATAATGCGGGTGTAGCAACCTCTTTAGGTTTATTATCCATGATATTAATATATCAAAACAAAGTCATGAAACGCAACAGTAAAATCAATTAGAAAGTAGAAGAAAAACCAAACAAAGATAAAGGAGAAGAAAAACATCATATAGGTGGTATGCTTGTACCATCCTTACTGAATATTTCTCAACCATTTCAATTTCTATATATCCACATGATGACTAAATTTGCATTTCTATCCCTAGGTGATATGCAAGTAAAGGACTATGACATATGGTTGTTGGGTATGTAGATACATGAGAATTGTATGTTTCATATCAAACTTTCCAAATGCTGAAATAATTAAGAGCGTATCATAAGAATGAATCTCGCCGAGAGAAGAAATAATTAAGAGTGTATCATAAGAATGAATCTCACCGAGAGAAGAAATGAAGTCATAACTTCGACCAACTGCTAACTTTACCATGCATTTAACAAAGTTTAGGTGAATATAATGTACATGGTATCATCATCCCTTAGCAATTCTTGCAAATTTCAGATGGTTAAAATAACTTTTCAATCATATCTCAATCATAAACGACTAGAATCATTAGGCAATAACACTCATAAACCATTAATTGGGATCCATTAATTGATGAAAAGAAGAAAATATGGATCCCACGAATTCATGCTAGGAAAAAAATTCTTCAGCATGTTTAATGCCTAAACTGCGTCATTGGAAATAGAAAAGAAGCACGCTTTCTTATCTGCGTTTCACCATTAATGCAAAAAAAATTCAGCCATTCCCACATGGATGGGCTATCCAAGCTGCTCTTTAACACTATCGCAAGAAAATAAATTAGCAAAATTACAATCACAAAACAACCATCTAAACCATTCTTAAAGCAGGACATGAACTCTTTATGAGATTGATTTCATCTTCATCGGCCAATTAAAAATAAAGATAGAGATAGAGATAGGTCATTAATATTCTTTGAGATCCAAGAAGTAATCAACTCGCGATCTGAAGTGGCATGGGCTTCGAGCAGAACTCCACAATTCAATCACAAATCATATTCAAACAACAAAATATGAAGAAATAATTAGGAGGAGAAATGCCGATTAAGAGCAACGGCTTCGATCAGGACTCCACACTCGAGCGACGGCGGTGGAAGATGAGCAGGGGAAGGAGCGGGGGAGCCTTCGCGATAAGCAAGGGAGCGGCGGCGGTCGATCCATGCGGTTTCACGAAATAGGTTAGGGCGCCAAACTGAGAGAGCGAGGGGCAAAGGGGGTATTAACGCTCCAGAATGTCGAGCCACAGGGTCGATCCCGCGGCCCGCGTTCATACTATTTTAGCGGCAATAAGCCGCTACCGCTGAACGAAAAGCGTGACAAAAATAATAAACTTCGTTGTTTGGGGCCAGGACGCTCGAAAAACGCGGCCCCAAACGGAGCCTTATTCGTATTCAGCTTGTTTAAATCTTTTATCGTTCGCGTTCGAAAAGGCTCGTGATTAGTCTATTCGTGTTCGGTTTAATTTTAACTCATTTATTCGAATTAAACTCATGTTCAACTCAAAAAAAATAATTAAAAATTAATAAATCAAATAATATATTTAAATTACCAAAATTAAGTTTTTTATACTAATACTCTCCTAAGAGATATTAAAACCCAACTTTTTCTTCCATGTAATCACATCACACCCGCATTAATCATGAGTGGCTTCTAAGCAACTCTGATTCACTTTTAAAAAGAATAATTTGAGTATTCATTCCTTTATTCCAAATGTGGGAGTAAACTCAGCAGGGAAGGTTCGGCTAGATCGCAAGGAAATCAGGCAAGAGGGAAAGCTAGAGTAGGACCGCGGAACATTTCTTTGCAGGCATTTGCATACATACCACCCAATTCAATGCATTTAGGTATATAACCCAAAAAAATTGGCAAGACCATGAGGCGGAAGAGAGGGTCAGGACATTTATAGACATACCACAAGGTTCTTATGTATTTACATATCCAACGCAGAATTTTTTTTTCTCATTCGTAAACCTAGCTCAAATTAATTAAAAAGTTAACCCAATTAAATATTTTTTAAATATAGCATAAAAAGCAAATATATAAATATTATACTAATATTATTTACTTATTATTTAGCTATTTTAAGTCAAATTGAGCCGAACACGAACGAACAAACTTTTTTTTGTGTTCGGCTCATTTATAAATTGAGTTTATAAAATTCATATGTGATTGAAAAAAATTGCTAAAATTTAGAGGAAAAAAGTATCGTGTGCGAGCAGAAGAAGAGAGAATGAGAGGGAAAAAGTCTAGTGTGTGACTCGGCATTGATCAAGTGCAAAGGTAGAGGAAAGCAAAGGCGAGGGAGCCGGATGAAGAAGTTGCACGGGCGAGGTACTGTAAGCGTGCGACCCTTGCTTACAGAATGGATTGTTTTGTGCCAAAACAAGGAGATAAAGTTAAGGGTTAGAGAGGTATGATTTATTTATATAAGTTATTTCTTTATTTAAAATTATTAAAATTAATAATTAATTTTATAAACAAATCAATGAATAAAATTAGACAAGCAATCAAATTAAAAATGAAAGGAGATTGAGATAAGATTATGCAATAGAGGCGGCGTAAGTGAGGTAAGTTTAAAGTTGATTTTTAATTTGAGATCTTACGTATTTAATTGAAAGTATTAATTATTATTTTACTTATTAATGTCATGAGTAAAGAAGAAATTATTAACTTTGTAATAAGAGGAATAGAGGTAAATTTCAACTTTGCACCTAATTTACGTTTATTAAATGCTTAATTCTATGATAATGTTATTTTTAAGAAATATTTTAGGGTTTCAGATTGAAATGATTGAGTGAGGAAAAAGTAACTAAAGAATTTTATAGAAGAGAAAATTAAAGATTAACTGCAATAACCTAAAAAAGATTAAGGTGAATAACTATATTTCTACATTACAATAATGTTTCTTACTTCCACGTTATATTCTTTATTTTGATTTTTCGCATTAATGTTTTACTTCATTAAGACTTAGACCATCATTGATATAATCATATTGTTATATTAGTGTGCATGTTAAAGGTTCTGCATAAATAGTATATAATGGTTTACTTATGAAGTTATTAGATTATTACATGCCCTTTAGATTTTAGTAAGCATGTATTTATTCATTAATAGATGAATACAAAGTGATATAAAAAAAATTAATGTATGCTGTGAAGTATGAAAATATCATATACATTAATGTTTGTAAGTGAATGTTAAGAGGATTTCACTCTTATGGTACTGGCTAGGGAAGTCAATGTAGCCGCACATGTAAATATTTTCCTATCACCTTAGACAATTGTGAAGCTTAGGTCACTAACTGTTATGTTGATGGGAGGGTATCGATCAGGGGTAAATAGTTATCATACCACCTCAAGTAATTGTGAAATGTAGATTACTAACCATTGTGCCTACGAGAGAGTATCAGTCAAGGGTGAGTGGACACATTTCCACCTAAAACAATCATGTAATTTAAATCACAAACTGTTTTGCGAATGCAAAAATATCATTCAGGGATGCGTTAGATAAAGTTTTAATGGAGTTCCAAAAACGGATTGAAAGTTAAGAGTATGAAGTGTATTAAAGCTTAAGAGATTACAGCTTGAAAAATAAAGTTAAAGATAACGCGTGTAAAAATTCTAGATTTCTTCCATGAACAAACATTATGAATATATGTTATAAATTATTATATGATTTTTTAGAATATATTAAGAGAGACCAGCATACATGTCACTTTCTTCTTTTTTGTTATTGTAATTTAAAAATGTGATTGTTTCACAAGATTATCTTTGATAACTCATTATATTCTTTTAATACCTTTAGGTTTAAATCTTTAAATAAAAGATGAATACGAGAGATGATAATATGTATAGAAGGCAATTAAACTACTTTCTCTAATAGCTTATAAACTATCAGTGATAGAAAAATGATGTAAAAAATTTTAAGAGGAGGACATTCAACAGGGCGCAATGGAGAAAAAGGATTCATGTAGTTGACCCTACTTAGGGGAATAAAGGCTTGTTGTTGTATCTTCTGATTATCCGTTCTTGTTTTGGTCAATTCCAAACCTTGTGCTGGTTCGTGACATTTAGCAAAAGTTAATTAGACCTAATTGAAGAGCTTACTCCTCACCATGTAGATGAATAATATTTTCTTATTTTCCACATTATCATGACACAATTTATTATATTTCCTTTTCTTTCCGCACATAATTCCTCAACTACTTTTTATAATTGGTTTAGTGATGTATGGAAAAAACGTACCATAGAAAAAAAATATTCTAAATTTATTTAACCCAATAAAAAATATTAGAGAAGTAGAGCTTAATGAATATACCACTACCTTCATTTGTTAGAAAAAAGAGTGATAAACAAAAGATCACTTTTCAATCTACAATTTATGCCTAACTACTAATCTTTCCTGCCTTTTAGTAACAAACTTATGAAGAAAATACCAAACTTCATGCAGGATACATGGTTTCTGATGAATTCACATATAATTATGCACAATATAATACTATTTCCAAAAATAATGTTTGAATGAAAACCTTAAATTTTTTGTCAAAGCAAAGTTGAAGTTCCTCCAAAGAACCGCGTCTACACTCCAACAAAGGCAATGCCCCAACAGCTTTCTTGATTGCAGAAATGATGGCATCTACTGAATACTTTTCGGCATTGCTAGCCAAAATACCTTCATTGCTCAAAATTCTCTGCAAGCAAAATAAATATTAAATGCCAAAATAACTAAAAAATGGATGCTATTCAAAATGAGTATTCATTCCAAGTTATTATTTTCTGAACAAATCAACTTTTTTAATAGCATACTAAACTCAATTCTCACTTAATAATTCAGTGAAAGAAAAATGCTAAATTATTTATTCATTTTGGAATTTAGACTCCAGAAACAGGGTAAGCATTTAAATGATGAAGTATCATGAGTTAAGGAAGCATTTTAATGATGAAGTGTCATGATTTAAGGAATCCAATTGATTTCCTTGGAGGCTCCACTTAGCGTGCTCAAATTTTATCCTGGATGTCAGAAAGTCCTGGGATAAAAGGGTATAGTAACACTTACTAGAACATACAGCTTCCCCCAAGTAATGGATAAAAATTAGTTAAGATAATGGCAATAAAAAATATTTGAGAATCCAAAACATAAGAGAATGAAAGAACAGAGGTTTTCTTAGAAAGCAGCATTTACATTAAGAATCCATTGTGGGAGGCTACAGTTTTGTGCAAAGATTGTTGCAAAATTATTGTGGTATTATTATATTTTCTTCTTTTTTTTTTTTGTAAAAAGTTGACAATTTTTTTTTTAATTATTACATTTCAACATATCTAGTTCTCAAAAGTACCTTCTTATCACAGAAATTTTAAGAAAACAACAGCAATAATAAAACAGTAGCCAAATGTATACATGTCAGCAGTTTGAAAAGCAAGACAATAAAGAATTTGCCCCAACTAGACCCCAATAGTTATATTCTAAAACAAAATCCAAAGAAGCCTAAATGTCTACTATCTTCATTTGGTAATGTAATCATAGTATAAAAACTAACTATGAAGTGTCACGTCCCTGCCTAGAGCTTAGAATTTCTAAGGCAGAAACAGAAAGTCAAACATTATAATATAAAATTTTCTACATTCATTTCTATCATTAATAGTTTACAATCAAAATAAATTGAAAGAGTTGCTAAAAAATAATTTAACCAAATTGAAGTTTACATTTCAAGGTGTTGACATCGCCATTTGTACACAATATCACCTATATAACTCATCTTATTCAAAAGCTTAAGCCTAAAAAAAACATTAAAACAACATAATAAGTTGTCTAAGATAACTCAATGAAGCCTACTCACCCCTGATCAATACTCTCCAGTCGGCATAGCGGTTAGTCATATATATTAAGCATATACATCACTCAACTTCTTAAATAAAAACACACAAAGAGTACTCAATATAAAATAACTAACATGACAAATAGCTCAACTTCTATTAACATCTGCACTAATAGCATCAGGTTCTTCAGACTCCTGAATGGCTAAGGAATAGACTTTGATCGAATGTTATGCCTTGGTTTCTCCTTATAAGGCACTATAGCAGTTTTTGGCATTCTCTACCGTCCACTTCTAAAAGTAAATCTCTCCTAAAAATTCTTCTGAGTTGAATCCCTCTCTGAGTTAGCATTTGATATGGATCTTTGACCAGAATTTAGACAATTCCTCATCTGATGTCAAGGTTGTTAGCATAACTAACATACCTTTAGACCACATAAGTATTCACTAAGATGCAGCATCTCACACTTAACACAAGGCTCTATGGTGTTGTTGTCAGCTTGGCTATTAACTCCATCATCAATAGGTTTCATTTTCTTCCCATTAAATTCTCCAGAATGAACTGTTGGAGCCAATTCTTCTAAGCTTTTCCTCTTGTGCAAGTCTCTACTTTTCTAGGTCTGCTAAAAATTAAATTTCACTCGCCTTACCCTCTCCACTAGCACCGACTAGTTTTCAATCCCAAGTGGCACTAATGGTTGTCTGATTTAATCCTTCAATCCAGAAACAAAACTTGTGACATTTCTCATCTATATTTAGAACGAGTTATGATGCATATCTCAACAACATCGTAAATTCTGCTTAATACGGTATGATTGATCGATGTGCCTACACCAGCCTCATAAATTTAAATTGCATTTATCTCCTAACTAACAGTGATACAAGCCAATATCTAAAGGTTCTCACAAACTCCTATTGTACCAATTGGCTATGTCAATCATAAAAATTCTCCTGTAGTTTCTTTTGGCATCATCTCTCAGCTTCCACCTCAAATATAATTATACAAAAGTAACTCTCCTCTCTGGTGGACAGTCATACCATTTATAATTTTCTCTGCTCTCATCAGTCAGTTTTCAACTTCTACAGGCCCTCCTGCTCTTAAAAATAATGGCGGTCTAATATCTTGAAAGAGCTTCAAGAACTTATATATCCCTGCCCCCTCAAGTCGCAACATTCATCATATCAAAAAAGGCAATAACTCCAATTGTGATATTCTGGGGCATATGAGCTCCTACTTTAACATCCATGACTTCTTCCTTCTGAAAAACCAAAATTCTGAAATAAAATAAAATAATTTGATTACACTAAATTAAAATTTCCATTTATAATATTTATAACTTGATTCAATCATCTTAATGGTTATTTCATTAAGATTCATATTGTTTAACTAAAATCTTGCCTCTGATACCACTTTTATCACACCCCAACTCTAGAATTAGAATTTTCAAAACAAGAACGGACAGTCAAATAGCTAAATATAAAATTTTCTATATTAATTTTCTATCACCAACAGTTTACAGTCTATGTAAATTGAAAGAATAACTAAGAAAAATATAATTGACCAAATAAAAGGTTGTTGATGTCGCCTTCTGTACACATTATTTCCTTTAAAATTCATCTTATTAAAAAGTTTAAGCTTGAAAAATTAAAATAATATAATGAGTTATCTAAAGATAATTCAATAGAGCAATTGCATTTTTAAATTATAATGACCCACAAAAAAGTAAGCAATATGTATATTGGTATTTTCTAATATGTCTTAGGAAATCATATAATAATTTAAATCGTACATTAATGATATTTGCTCATGAAAGAAAATTAAATATTTTTACATGCATCAACTTTTGACTTTGCAATATTTCATCTTTAACATTAGTATAATTTGTACTCTTGCCTTTCACATCAATCTCCAGAGCACCATTTAAAAATAACTTAACATACCTATGGTCGATACATATATCGTCGGTACAACAGTTAGTAAAATATATATATAATTGTCTGAGGTGTAAAAGTACATACACACCATAGTTGCTACTCTCCGGCTTACATACACACCATAGTAAGCAATATGTACAACGACTAGTAATCAAAATTTCATAATTATTTGAGATGGTAGAGTGCCTACTCACGCCAGACTGATACTCGCTCATCAGCACAACGGCTAGTCGTCTAAATTTCATATTTGTTGAGGTAGAAAGAAAATATGTGTGTGGGTATATTGACATCCCCGACCAGTATCATGGGGGTGAACCCCTCTTAACATGCACATACAAGCATTCACATATATAATATTTTTATATTTCACAGCATACATTATTTTCTTATGAAACACCATGCATTCATCTACTATTAAATAAATAAATATTTACTAGAAACAAAAAAAGAGATAATAATTTAATAACTTCATAGGTAAACTATTTATGCAAGACTGTCAACAAACACACTTTTACCTAACAATATGAAGACAACACTAGTAGTTTAAGTCTCAATAAAATAAAACATAGTTGTGAAAAATTAAAATAAAGAATACTATCAAAAGTAAGTACTATTACTGAAATGTAAAATATAATTATTCATTTTAATCTTTTATTGATGATTTTTGTCACTGTGAACATTTAATTTCCTCACTTATTTAATGCTCATAAATGAAAATCATAATATTATATCAATAATCTATTTTTCTTCATATCTAATTTGTTATATCCTACTTCTATATCTAAATCTAAAGATGCTTTATATCATAAATTGATCAGTTTCATTTAAAACTTTCATTTAACATTTAATAAACTTTATGATTTAACATCATACCTCAAATAAATTTCCATAATTGCTCCTTCCTTGGTAGCCACTTCAAATATATTGATCTTCTCTAATCAAAATCTTTAATTTTTACATTATTTCATAAAATAATACTTAATATGTTTAATTAAATATGTTAATTCAAACTTAAAATTAAACCCTTACCTTTGTTTAATTATAAAAGATAATGAAAATAAAAATTAACACATAAATTATAAAAGAAATTTAATATATAAAAATGTTTAAATAACAAACCCTAAATTCATCTTGCCAAAACTTATTCTACTAATCGATTCTATTCTTTCTTGGCTTTAATTTGATTGCATGTTACCTTAATTCCTTTTATTAACACAAAGTTTAATATAACTTAAAGAACATCTAATTAATAAACAAAATACCTTATATAAATAAAAAGCATAACCCTAAGCTTCACCTGGCTCAGTTTGGCTCGCCTACCATACGCAACCCCTCATCTACTCCTCTCCACACATTGAGGCTTGATTCGGCCTCCCCTTCCTTCGTAAGATTCAACTCCTTCACCCATATGTTGAGCCTCTCAATTCGACCTCTCCTTCCATTTTCCTTCATTCGGCTAGCGCACAACCTCCTTTCCTATTCTCCTTCATACGAAGCATCCCACCAAGCACAGACCACCAAAACATTTGTTTCTTTCACATAGGCAGCCCCATCTGACGCTCCTCTCTGCTCTTCAACTAGGGTTCGAGTCTTCTTCTCCTCCTTTCTTCTTCTCCTCGCACTTCCCTGTCTTACCTCTTGCTCTCGCTCTAACTTTTATTTTCTCCTATTCGAATGATCAACTTAATCGTTTCCTAGAGACAAAACCATTGAGACAATTAACCACTTCGAACCAACACTTACCCATTAAAATTTCTTTTATTTTAATTTAATTTATTTTATTTTTCAATTACTATATGAAGAAATCCAAGAATATGTGGTAAAAAATAAATCAAATTTGGGTAAGAGAATAGAAGATGGATCTAAGGTAGGATGAGCGGACGAAACAACTTTGCAAGAAACAACCTATTGAGTAATATAGTTATTAATATATTTAAATATATTTAATTACTGTGTCAGAATATTATTTTCGTCTAAATTATCATGGTTATGCAATCCTCCGGACATATGTTGATGTAAACTCTATATTAGAGCGTAACCCGTGTTGGATGAGTTTAATTATTGATTCTTAAATTTCACTCACCTCTCTCTTGCCCGAGTAATATCTCTCTCTTGATACCCCCTGGGCTGGCCTTGGCTACCTTTTATGATACCGTTCGAGGGTTCCTAAAAAGCATTTAGGAAGCGGAGTTTACAGGGAGGTAAATGTGTACTAGCAAAGGAATGAAAATATGCGAGGACGATGACGTTTGGAAGGGGATACGCATCGTTCGGCAGTTTTCCCGGCTGAAAACAGCAGTCAAACTGGCAAATCGGCTAAGTACGGGCGGTGAGGAGGTTCCATCACCTGTTCCTAAGCAAGATAAATATATACAACACTTGCAAAAGTAAGAGGATACAACAATTTGAAGAGCAAAATTAACAAAAAATCTCTCAAAATCATAAACTCAACAAAACTGAAATTCAAAACAAGAAAACAACTATAGGATCCTCATAAGAGAGAATAATCTAATTAGAAACTATAAAAATAGAGAAGGGTAAAAAAAGAAAGAAGCAAAGAAATAAAACTTTCTGAAAAATAAAGGAAATAAAAATACTTTGCGGCTTGACTCTCCCAACCGCGGGAGTCGTTTATCTCAAAACTCGCAGTATAGCGAGAAAAAAAACGCTATTGTACCCCTCCAATCCAGTGATCACTGAAAATCATGAAAGTCTGGCTTTCGCGTGCGGCCGAATATGATTCAATGTTTTCCCTTGCCTCCCGTGTTCCAGTCACGTACTGCATCATTCTCCCTGCGTAGAAGAAGCTTCGTCTTCTTCCCAAAAAGCTTCTAGAATCAATCTACCACCACCAAAACAAAATCATTGCCAATTCTGATTGGGGGAACACCACTACAAAATCTATGCTCACATCCATCCAAGTTTACTCTAAAGCACCTACGTCCTTCCAAAATTTGCCCTGATAAAATAAATAACCATCCTTCATTGGAACAGTCCAAGCTAGAATTGCACGGGGAAGGGTATTCTCATGGACTAAGCCTCAAGTCATTAAATATGTAATATTTTTTTCCTTCGTACTTTGCTAGGTGCATCTGATAGACAAATGTGTCTGGAGAAACTACCTTTGGATTGAAATATAGGGCATTATTGAACCTCCCTCAGTAGTAGCAACTCAGGAGGCAGATTGTATGTTTGAAAATCTTGAAATTCTCTTTTATGGGGTTAGACTATGTTTGGCATCGACTTCTCAAACTCATGACTCTCTTAGACAACAAATGTCAATCCGACTGATAATCCTCTTAATGCCTGCAAAAAGGTAGCTTGTGGCACTACATCCCCCAACTCCATATGAACACTACATTCTAGGACATATGAACACTACATCCTCCAACTGATGATCCTCTTAATGCTTGCGAAAAGGTAGCTTGTGGCACTACATCCTACAACTCCATATGAACACTCATTATCTCGAAATCACTACATTCTAGGACAACCAATGTTATTCTGATTGAATTCTCTCTCATGTGCTCAACTAGAATCTCTAGCATCTCTTCCTCATATGATGAAATTTGAGAATCATCTCTGACGCCTTTCTTCTCTCATGTCATTGCATATTACTTCTATTGCTCCCTTCTTAGTGAAAGAGATCATACTCTATTTTGGGCAATCTGATGCATTGTGCCTAAACCGTGGCATTTGATGCACTTCCAGGCATGGAAGGATTTGGGAGTGTTGGTTGGTTCCACCTGTTCTTCACTCTGAGTTAATTTCTCCTAAGGCGGGTTTAGTTTGAATGCTCAGTTGGTTGTATTCTTGCTATTTGATCCTGGGATTGAATTCTACCTGTAAGGTGGGGAGGTAATCTGGTGATGTTTCTCCACTTTTGAAACTAAGGCCCGAACATCCTATAATGTTCAATATCATCGTAACAGTACCATTTAGCCAGTGGACAATCTCAGTGTTACACCCCTTAAGTAGATTGAAGTCAACTCTTAAACATTGAGGACTCTTTTGGTGTCGCGGTGGGATTTTGATAGAAACTCTAAAGTTAAACTTGCTCGCAAAGGAGCACTCATAGATTGGATGGTCTCCTGGGAAATTACACCAATGGGGCAAAACCATGAGGTCATTAGGCTAAAGGGGACAATACCTTGATGGGTAAGTTTGGGTTGTCTCCAATGGTATTAGAACATTACACCAGCCGAAAGATAAGAACTATGTGTCATATAGAATAAAGTGTTACGCTATGAAAGCCGCCTCTTGAACCCTGTATAAGACAATGCTACATGGTAGGAGTCATCTCTTGAGTGTGTAGGGGCCACCTCTAGAGTCTTATCTCCGTAGAAGATGATTCTAGGATACGAATATTGACGAAGACGTTATTTACTTAGTAGGGGAGATTGTAAAACCGCTTAAGTAGATTGAAGCAGAAATCTTAAACATTGAGATGTCTTTTGATGTAATGATGAAATTTCCATTAAAAATCCAAAATTAAACGTTCAAGCATGGGAGCACTCCTATGATGAGTGAACTCCTAAGTTACACCAACTGGGGAAATTTTGAGGTCACTAGGCAAAAACAGAAAATACATTGATGGATGGGAGTTTGGGCTGCCACACGCGGTCCTCTCAAAAATCGAGCTAGCGTGTTCTCTTTCAGTTCCACTATCCCAAACTTCAACATAAGCTGCTCAAAGCTCAGCGGTGATGAAGCCTCAAGAACATGACCTATCTGCAATTTGTTGGCAAGTAATTGTGCTACGTTTCTTATTTTATCTTGGACCAGGCAATAATTTTACTCTTGCCCTCCCAATATCAAAGAGGCTACAGGTTCTCTAATCATAAAGGGGCATTCTTTCTTAGCTTAGTAATAGTTAGCTTGACCTTTTTGTCAAATAGAATATATTTATATTCAAAGACACGTTCCACTGTTTGGAGCCACCCAATGAACTCTTTCGAATCCATGCGACCATCAAAATCCAAGAAGTCGATCTTCACTCCAAAATCCTAACTTCTTCACTTATATTGCATGCCAAATCGTTGGGATATTGGTACTAAATCACTTAAAACTAACTGATGGAAGGGATTCAATTTCAACTCTCGATCTGGCGAGTCACCATTCTGGCTATAGAAAATCTCACCGAGTTTCATCCTCTAATAGGCGGTAAGCTTCTATTTCATATGACAAATTTCTCTTTGCATGTGTTCCTAAACTCTTTGGCGACATGAAGTCTTTTCCTTCTGATCAGATTTTCGGTAGTTGTAGGATATCAAATTAAGGTTGGTCGGGGGCTTAAGTTTTGGTGGTAGGTGTCGATGTGAAATTTAGATGGAGGTGAAAACTTTGGATTATGAACATTATAGATTTCAAGCATAGGAATTGTGGGGGAAAAAAAATTTATGAATCTTGCATTGTGACAAGAAAGACGACAATAAAAATCTTGAGCTTGTCGAACTCTAATACCAAATGATATTGTTGTGTAACTCCTAAAAGATATTTGAGAAGTGTAGTTTGGGGGAGGTAGTTGTGAAATAGTGAGGGAACGAAAATATATGTGGACGATGATGTTTGGAAGGGGCAGGCATTGTTCAGCGGTTGTCCTGGCTGAAAATAACAGTCTTACGATGAATCGGCAAGGTATTGGTATCAAGGAGATTCCACCACTTGTCCCAAAGCAAGATACATATACACCACTCTAAGGAGCAAAATTCAGAAAAATGACTAAAATTCATAAACTCGATAAAAATAAAATCCAAAACAAGAACACTATTATATAAAGATCCTCGTAAGAGAGATTACTCGTTCGGTCGCATGAAGAAGCCAAAGTTTCATGTTTTCTTGTGATCGTGGGATTGGGAGGGCACAATATCAGGGTTTTTTTTATAATACCATGATTTTCAAGGTATATGACTCTCAATCGCTGGTGTAAAGCCGCGAACCTTTTTGGATTAGAGTTCGACATGATATTGTATAATCGACATTATATTGTATCATTAACGCAGAAAACACTAGGTCCTTACAAAAGTGATTCAAGATCAAGAGAAGATTGCATTTCTACTTCATGAAGTTCACAAGGCCATACATTCGTCGTTCTTCTCATTGCTTACCTAGTTCCATTTATTAACTTTCAACAACCATGGCAACTTTCCTTTTTCCTATATTATATCCTTGTAGAAACTTATTGGGTAAGAGCTTTCCAAGAAAAAAAAAGAAATAAAATCACAAAACTTTTAGTGGATATCAGGAGCACCTCTCGGCCAAATCAATAGTTCCAACATAGGCATGTGGAAAAATGGATCAATAGATCTTAGGTCCCATTGACCGCTAAAATCAAAATTTTGCTAAGATAAAATTAAAGTCTTTTTAAAATTTTATACCCATTGTTTTGCATTCCATGAAAATGATTCAAATTGTCTTTATAAAATCTTAATTTTATGAGGATCATTTTTATACATATACATATATGGGTAATTAAGAGTCTGTTTGGGACAGCTTACTATGTGATTTATTTTTTAGACCGCCATCACAGCTTTATTTGGGGAACTATTTTCTTGCTGCTTTCTAAAAATTTCTGTGATGGAAAGCTATTTTTTTTCAAGTCGATATATTAGAGTGCGGTGACTATAAAAAAATTGTTAACTTTTTTAGAAAAAAATATATATTTATAATTCCCACATAGCTTTCTAAGAAAATATTTTCTGAACCATAGTTTTACAGTCACTTTGTTAAAAAAGCTGCAGTCACCCTAAACAGACCCTAAGTACAAGAGTTTATATAAATTAATTTAGTATTTCAATTTTAACCACAATAATTAATCATATTATTCCTATGATTAATTTTACTTAGAAGAGGGTCTTGTGCTACAAGTTTATAATATATTACGGGTTCTCCACTTTGCATATGTTGGTTGATGCCTTCTGTAATTTTTTAGCATTTGATTAAATTTCTGGTCATATAGTGTTACATAAAAAAATGCTCATCGTGGGAGGCTCTGAAAGAGTTTCGCCTGATGGCGATCTTCCTCGCCTTCTTTGATTCTACGGTTTCATCGTCAACTTCGTTTGCAAGCCAATTCACATCTCACGAAAGACGGGAAGGGGTTGCAGGTTCGTCTTCCTCCTCGACTCATCTCGACAGCAGCGCGATCCTGTTTGTGTTGAGTTTCTTTGTCACCTCTCACGGAAGACAAGGGGAAGGGGTTGTGTGCTTGTCTTCCTCCTTTGTCTCCCTTCGCGACTCAGCTCAACAGTAGAGAGTGTTTGTAGTCTCTTCGACACTTAGCTGCTAGGTCACGTTCAGTTCCTCCTCTGTCTTCTTCTTCGACTCAGATCGACAACAGCGCTTCTTCAACACTCAACTAGAACACGTTCGACTTCAGTTCACTAGGACATGTTCGACTTCAGTTCCCCTCTTCAGCACTCATCTAGGACACGTTCGATGGCCACAGTTTCGTCCTTTCTTGGGGCGCTTGGAAAGGGTATAAACTCTTAGTTGTCTGTTGACCATGTGGTGTTTCTTCAGATCTATCATGATTCCTTTGAAGGGAAAGCTGACTGTTCATTTGTTAAGAGGACTTGTAGGTAGGAAGGGTGGTAAATCCGCTCTTATTTTTTCAAACCTCAAAGTTTTTACCCTGTTTGAAAAATACAAATTCACACTCATTGGAAAATTTCAGTTTGGGCATCCCAAAATGGAGGTCATCCGCAAAGCTTTTGAGGATCTCAAACCTGTAGGACAATGGAAGGTAGGTCTCTTTGATGGGAGACATGTGATAATACAATTGACCACGGAGGAAGACTATGCTAGGATTTTCTCTAGGAAATATCTCACCATTGAAAAAAAAACTATGAAGTTGCTTAAGTGGTGTCCGGAATTTGAATCAAACCAAGAACCACCTACAGTACCAATATGGCTTAAGTTGCATCTTTTCAATCATCACGTCCTTTATGCCATTAGAGCAATGCTTGGGAGACCAATGAAATTAGACATACCAACTTTTAATCTCACCAAGCCTTCGGTTGCCAGGATCCTTGTGGAGAGAGACATCACTCTACCTGACATTGAAGAAATTTGACTTGGCACTGAGATAATGGGTATTGACAACAGATTAATATGGAACAAAGACCATACTATCGCGCTGATTGTAAGGCTTTTAGACACAATTGAAAAATGCTTCAAGATTCACCCTAATTTGAGACCTCAACCTCCAGTGCCTCACCCTTTTTTTTTATCAGGAGATGGCTAACAAACACTAATTACAGTGTTTTAATCAATGACACTTGTCTTGGCTTCTTTAGAGCTGGTAGGGATATCAAGCAAGGCGCCCCCCTTTCCCCAACAATCTTCATTCTGGCTTTTGATTACTTTTCCAAAATTTTGAATCAAGCCTACTCCAATTATCCAGATCTCAAATTTCAGCACAGCTCATCTCATCTGGTGCAATCATGCTTATGCAGATGATGTTTTTATTTTCACTAATGGCAGCAAGCAGGTAGTAAGGAAAACTCAACCTATTCTGAAACATCTTCAAGAGGTGGTTGGGATAGATTTCAATAAGGATAAGTGCCAATACTTATCAGGGAGAAAGCTTTGCACCAGAGCTAGTACATTGATCAAGGCTTACACTGGATTTGTATCTGCTGAATTGCCCTTGAAATATTTCGGCATTCAGTTGCTTAAAGGAAGGAAAAAACAAGCTCAGCATGATGAAGTGGTTAATAAAGCTACATCCCACATAAACTGCTAGACCAATAATTTTATATCCAATGGCGGTAGGGTGACTCTTTTGAAAAGTATTCTAACTACTTGCCCTTTCTACACCTTGAAAATGGTTAGGATGAAGAAGAGTACCCAAAAGTTGTTGGAAGCTGCTTTTAACAAATTCCTTTAGGAGGGACAGCATAAGCAGATGCACTGGTCCGCCTGGAATAAGCTCCGTAAACATATGGGTACTGGTGGTTTGGGCTTCAAAACTTTCCAACAAATGAGTCGTTATTAAGTTCAGACAGAAAGATTCTCTTTGGGTCTTATTCATGTGGGATAAATACTGTAAGAGAACTCATCTTAACATGGTGCATCCAAAGCCTAGTGACTCTAAACATTGGAAAATCTTGTTGAAGGTTAGGGAACAGGCTAATGACATCTTCATGTGGGAGCTTGGGGAAGGCAAGTTCAGTTTTTGGCTGGACTGTTAGATGCAAAAATGAAAAATTCCTCCTTTGCCTAATTCTAGTGTTGACCCAGCCTTACTGGTCTCTGATTTCTGGATTGGGAGGTTGTGGAATGAACCTGCTCTCAGGAATGTGGTGGATGCTGATACCATTAAAGCTATTACAGAAATCCCTCTGGATCCTTCCCAGCCTGACAGAATGGTTACGAAGAACTCTCCTAGTCAATCTCTCAATGCTTTTATACATAAATCCTTTTTCAAATGGCAGCAGAATACATGGGGTCAGTTCATCTCGGACAGGAAACTTGCTCCTATCTCATTTTTCAGTTGGAGACATTTCAAGAAATTTCTGCCTACTGATGACATCCTCAAACTCAAAGGCTTGAGGGGTGCTTCCAGCTCATGAAGAAACTTTACAACATATATTTCTCTCTTGTCCCATTGCCACTGTTGTTTGGACTGCAACTTTGGGCCATCTCAATATCAGACATCTATTTTGTTCTTGGAGTTCTCTGGAGGTCTGTTGGCTAGACTGGAAGGAGCACCATCTACACCATATCCCCCTAATCATTACCTGGTTCATTTGGATGGCGAGAAATAGAGTTAAATAGGAGGAGCTAAAAAGAAATGTCCAATCCATTGCACTCAACTGTTGTAACTATCTGGACAGAATCAAGAATCACCTTGGCCATTATACTCCAGTCCCTCCTACCAACCCACAGGTCGTTCAGAAGGTGCACTGGTGTAAGCCTCCCCTCCCTTGGGTTATAATACAAATGAATGTTTTTGTACTACTGCTGCTGGAATTGGTGGTGTCTGTAGGAATTTTCTTGGACAATGTTTGTCGAGTTTCCAATCTCCTGTCTGGACCAGCTCTGCTTTGGAAACAGAAACCATAGCCATCTTTTGGGCCCTCAAAATAGCTCTCTCTCTTAACATCAGGTTTCTTCTTATTGAATCTGATGCCTTACAATTGATAAATATCCTCCAGGGCACATCTGCCATTCCTTGGCAACTCACAAATTGGATAAGGATGATTTTTCAGCTGGCCAGGGGGTACATGTTCAGTGGAGCCATATTCACAGGGAGAGGAATCAGCCTGCTAACTAGCTGGCGAGATCCTCTACTACTTCTGAACAAGTCATCTGCTGTAAAGACTCTTTTGATTTTTTCAAAATTTTACTTCATGGAGATTTCTTGATCTCCCTTTCATCAGATGTAACAAGTTTTTTGTGGCAATATATTTTTGTCTTTTTGGGCCTATATATATATACAGGGATTGCCTTCTCTCTCTGAATATTCTCATCCTCCCCATACTAATAACTTACTTGTTTCTAATTTTTATTCTCGAGATAGATGGGATTTCAACAAACTGTGTTCTATTGTGGGGGAACAAAATGCTAAGCATATAAATACTATTATTACCCCTTCCCGCAGGGATTTCCACGTGTGGAAGATGACCACTTCTCAATTTGTCTGCAAGTTAATCTATGGCACTTTACTCTCTCACCAGGATTGATTTTAGGGAAAATGGATTTGGCACAAACTTTTAACTCCCTCTCTCCTTTTTCCTTTGGCGATTTTTCTCTTCTTTATTGTCTCTTGATGACATTTTAAAGTCGAAAGGCCTTAAATTGGCGTCGAGATGTCCTATGTGCAAACTCTCGGAGGAAGATTCGAGACACATTTTTTTAATGTGTTTTTCCTTTGAATGTTTGGAATATATTAGGCTTACACTTTGGTATCTCTCACTTTTGTATCCATTGGATCCATAGAGGCATCCTAAGTATTTATTTGTGGCAATGGAAGGCTTTTGATGATAAGGGGGGAGGGTTTTCCCTTCCTTTGTTGGTCCTTTGGTTTATTTGGACCGCGAAAAACATCTTCAAATATAATTCCCCTACCCCCCCCCCCCCCCCCCCCCTACAGCTTCTATGATAGCTTCTTATGTGTTGGCCTATTACACCAAGACCCTCAGGATCTGTACCACTGATGTTTCGATCTTCAGGCCCCCCCGTTTAATCAGGCGGGCTCCCCCTTCTTCCGGATGGGTTAAGGTGAATATGGATGACAGTTGAAACCATTTACCTGCTGCGGTTGGGGGCATTTTTAGAAATTATGAGGGTAAGTTTATGTGCTATTTTACTTCTCCTGTTACTACTGACAACACCTTAGCCACGGAATGCTGGGGGGTTTTTCTTACATTAACGGTGGTAATTGCTTTCAATTTTCATACGATTGAGGTGGAAACTGATTCAGAAATGCTCTATGATATATTGTTGGGTATCTCTCCTCCTCTCTGAAATATTATATGCATTTTTAAACGTATTTATGCTTTAATTTTTGAAAGACATATGAAAGTGAGTTGGAGTTTCATCCATAGAGAGGGCAACTCCCCTGCCGATTGGTTAGCCAGGCAAGCAGGGGCTGCATGCTCTATAGATTTATCTCCCTCTGCTCCCCTCAAACGTCTCCTTACTGGGGATAACCTGGATTTGTCTTATGTTAGATTTTAGAAACTACTTGTTGCTCGGCTTTATGGCTGGGTATTCTCGTATCTTTACTGTGTTTTGGTTTTGTATCCTCCCTCTTGTGGTTTCTTTAGTTTGCTGGCAGGTTTCGGATTGCACCCCTTTCTAGCTTTGTGTCTCTGGCTCTCCTGATCTCTTGGTTTACGCTGATCTTATGTTGTTTGGCTGCTCTGCTTAGTCGATCGACATCCCAGTTTGCACTGTTGTTTGCTGGAGTGTTTCCAGTGGATTAGGAGTTTTTTGCTGCCTCTTTTTTTTTCTTGGATTCTCTTTTCTTTCTTTTTCTGTTATTTCTACTACACGGGCACAAGTATACTAATTTTGAGTTTTGCTATTTTGGCTTGGGTATACTTGTACATTTGGAGTTTTCATTTTGCGTGAGTTGTAATGTGGGAGAGGGAACCCCTAGGGGTGTGTTAAAGTATTTTTTGGCTGTTTTAGACGGAGATCCTCCTCCCCTCCAACTTTTATACCTGTTTCTTAATTTTAACACGTAGGGAGCCTCCGATGCTCTCTCTCTCTCTCTCACTCTCTCTCTCTCTCTCTCTCTCTCTTTCTATATATATATATATAGATAGATAGATAGATAGATACACCACCCTAAATTGCAGCCTTCAACACCACCCTAAATTGCATTCCGGTCACTCCGTATACCATAAGCTGCAGGGAGCTGGAACGAAGAGCAGACTGAAGGAAAAGAAAAGAAGAGTAAAGGAAGAATAGAGTAATGAAAAAAGGTAAGCCCACGGATGTGTTGAAAATCCGATTTTTACTTTTGTCCTCTAACTTAACAATTTCAGCTCAGATGGGTATGGGTTGTGAGTCTTGCATGAGGAGGAACAATTTTGAAGTAAAAGTGTGCCGTCGGATTAATTTGATTTAGAATTAATTTATAAATTAAAAAATAATATAAATTGAAATATTGCTATTTTTTTAGATTGAATACAACAAAAAGGTAATCGGAACAAGGAAGTTTTTCAAGTTTTCAATTGTCAATTATGTAAGATACTCATTTTCTAATTCAGGAAGTAAAATTTATTCAGTTATATGTATTCAACTTTGTATGTATTCAAATGTGTAAGTATTAGAATTGTTTCATTTCAAAATTACACATCATTTTCATACAATGCAAGATAAAAGCAAAAATTAGATGCATATAAATAATTGCCTTCAACTCCACCCTAATTTGCATTCCGGTCACTCCCTATACCATAAGCTGCAGGGAGCTGGAACGAAGAGAGACTGAAGAAAAAGGAAAGCATAGTAAAGGAAGAAAAGAGTAATGAAAAAAGGTAAACCCACGGGTGTGTTGAAAATTCGATTTTTACTTTTGTCCTCTAACTTAATAATCTCAGCTCAGATGGGTATGGGCTGTGAGTCCTGCGTGAGGAGGAACAATTTTGAAGTAAAAGTGTGCTGTCGGATTAATTTGATTTAAAATTAATTTATAAGTTAAAAAATAATATAAATTGAGATATTGCTATTTCTTTAGATTGAATACAACAAAAAGGTAATCGGAACAAGGAAGTTTTTCAAGTTTTCAATTGTCAATTATGTAAGATACTCAATTTCTAATTCAGGAAGCAAAATTGGTTCAGTTATATGTATTCAACTTTGTATGTATTCAAATGTGTAAGTATTAGAATTGTTTCATTTCAAAATTACACATCATTTTCCTACAATGCAAAATAAAAGCAAAAATTAGAAGCATATAAATAATTGCATGAGAAAGACAAAGATTATAAACATTTAAATGTTAATAATGAAAATGAATACTTTGGGAAGTTCTTGCACATGGATAGGTTGACAATAATATAACGATTGTAATTTATGCAGGTATAGCGACAAAATTATGCTCATAATTGATATATTTATGATAATATGAACAAACAGAGTGACAAATGTGAGCCCACATGGAGGTAAAAGGGCCCACAGTTTCGTATATTTATGATAACCTGCAGGTACGTCAGTAAAGATGAGCCCATATAAAGGCAAAATGTTCTTAAGCTAATATGTTAATGATACATATACGGATAAGACAACAAAGAGGATCCCTTATATGATAGCTAATAAATCTAACACCACTTACACGATATATTTAAAAGCTACAAGTAGAACTTTTGTTACAGTGTGAACCCTTATCCATCAAGATATTATTCGTCTTGGCCTAATGGCCTCAAAATTTTGTCCCAATGATGTATCTTCCCAGGAGGTCACCCATCCCAAAGGTGCTCCCATTTTGTCCCATATTAGCACGCTTAACTTTGGAGTTTCTGATAAAATTTCAACCATTGCACCCAAAGGCGCTTCAATGTTCAAGAATCAGTTTTATTCTAGTTTTACCAAAATATTTAGGTTTATGCAGTGCTTATTTATTTATTATTTTGATTTACTTAATTATTTTGATTCCATTTCTTCAATTTTATCAATAATTGACTTCTATTTATAAAATGAAATAAAAATTACATTTGTTTGCTTGCTCTTAGTATTTATATTGCTTCCATGTAATCTTTCCTTTTATAAGTATAAAATAAGGTTTATCTCATTTCACTACATCCTAGATTGTTAACGTGTATTGTCTTCAAATTTGAGGATGTGACAGACCGCACCATCGTCAAATCATAACATAATCATCTTAAGATCATGATTGAATCATCAACAAACCATCTTCAAACTGTGATCCACCAATCTTCAAACTAACTATCTTCTACACACAATTATCATCGTGAAACCACAATCTAACAATAATCGAATATCTTCAGGCTCATCCATATACTTCAACTTCAAAAAGCAATCCAGGAATATAAAAAGTTATCCTTTATTAGAGCGGAGTTGGAATGAATCAAACTTTTCAGCATATTTTTCCATCTTTTGCCATTATGGGCATATAAATTGAACTACCCTAGTTTAAATGATCGTTTTAAATGATTTTTGAATAAATCAATAAAAGAAAGATGAAAATGCATTTATTCGTTTAGCATTTAAATAAAACAAAATATATAAAATAAAAACTATAATATTATTTGATTTTCTAAATAAAAGCAATATGTGATATTATAAATTATAGGTTACATGCTCATAATTTAGCATACAAAATATCAAATATACTTTTTGTTTCATCATGCAAATTTAATTGTGAAAATATTGCAATTTTAAATTAACATTTGCTTATAATTTAAAATTGCTAAAAACATATAAATTTTAAAATACATTAAAGTATAAGCATAATTAAAAAAAATTAACTTATATTGCGTCATGTATAATCATACGATAATGCCAACACATTTTAACAAAAATTTAGGTTCGTAGCCAACTTACTACAAGTTCAAATGATGCAAGTTCATCACTATTACTATATAATGCAGGCACTCTAGATGAAAGAGTAGTGCAGTGTCAGATACGTATCAAACATAGACATGCTCTGGACACGTGTCAAACAAGCATGTCTAAAATTAATGAGCTAAAATTTTTAAAAATATTTTTTAAACATATATAATATATAATTTATAATTAAAAAAATAAACTATACTTATTTAAAGGTTAAATATATTTAGACGGTTTCTCAGGGAGCTCATGTAGTTCGCCAATCACATACCTGTTCATCGTTCATCAGTCGCAGTTCTTATTTTTTGTATATCAAAAAATAAACAATAAGTTATGGAAAAGCTTAAATTTGAAAAATTAATTTTATTAAATTTCTTACTTTCACTTTTATATTGTTTGTCATATTTTATTTTCTAAATTTTTATAAATTACTTAATAATTTTATTATAAGGATGTGTCTAGCGCATATACATGTCATTTATTTCCAGTAAAAGAAGTATCCAATATCTGTCATTTCGTTTTATGTCGTGTCCGCATCCATGCAACAAAGCTATTACCATTATTTCATTAGCATATTTCCACAACTTTCTTTGTTAAAGATTCATTTGTGATCAGTTTTATATTTTGTATTCAATTTGTATTTCTATTTTTTTTTGTTAATATTTTAATTTGAAACGGAATACATGTTAAAAATAAATCAATTGTTTTATAAATAATTAATTGATTTTTAAAAAAAAAAACCTACTTTATTATTAAAAATAAAATTTAAATATGTGTAAAATACATTATCTAAACATTATAAAAAAAAGTCTCGCACAGGTGCTTAATGTTGTGTTGGGATGTTATTATCTTGTCTGCTTTATTTGGTATTCTGCAGTTTGTTTGGTTGTTATTGTTATTAGAGTTCTCACACTTTTCGATATATATGAGAACTCGGTAGGTTATTTAAAGAATTTGACTACTGATAATGAAAAGCATGGAGATAAACAAGAAAAATAAAATTTACAATAAAACCCAACGAAGCTAAATTCCTTGCATATTCATTTGGGCACATAGATAACAGCAATACATGATTTAATCAAAGAAATACTAACCGTAATGTTATACTTGAAATAAAGATCAAGGGCTGCATTGAAGTAGTTGTATTCATCTAATATAACAGGAAATGAACATGTCCCATGCTTTTCTGCAAAAGAAAGAGAAATAGAAGAATAAATCTAAAAAATAACACAGTATTTACAAGAATGTTCTAATGTTGCTTATAACAGTATATACGTGACACAATGCTTTGTTAATGCCTTAATGGACCATAGTTAGCCTCTGTACTTGTTCTTTTACTCCCTGTCGATCTTCTACAAAACACTTAACAAATTGTTAATTATGCTCATTTACCGTACCATAAGCCAAAACGCACTGTTAAAAACACTTTCATTTAATAAACAACAATACAAGGACCGTCAGTTTTGCTTATGACTGGCAAACTGTACTCCAATCGGCTTTTGAATTTCACAAGCAATTTCACAGTGGAAATCCCCAGTGGTTCATAATTCCATCAGGAGATTGAGCTCTAAACCAGTTACTAATCAGATATTGGAATATTTGGCTTTTGTAATCACTTAAAAATACGATAAGCATATCAAGTTAATTAAGTTAAGAAAGTTTACCCCACTGCTCATCCAGCATATAAACACCAGGTGACCGCCAAGAAAAAAGAAGTTTGTCAGGCTCAAGATGGGTAACAGAGAAAATTAATTTAACCAGACATTAAATTTTATCAATACCTCATGGGCCCAAAACAACCCTTTGCCACCATGGCAAAGGGATGGAGAACCGCAACCTAAGGATGGCCAGTGTTTCTGAAGCTCTGGCATAAGGGATGAGATCTGACAACAACAAAAAAACATAGCAAGGGATATATAAAATAGTTAGGCACACAAATATAAATGATACATGAAATGAAGAAATATTCATTCTGCGTGAAAACACACACACAGAACATCACCTTCTTAATATTAAAATCAGAATTTCTACAGCATGATGGATAGTTCCCGTCATTATAATCTGGCCAAAGCCCATCTGTTTTAAGAGGTTAAAAAAAAACATCAGCTTATTGCAACAACAACAACAACAAAAACAAGTTTTTATCCCACTAACTGGGGTCGGCTACATGAATCATTTTTCTCTATTGCGTCCTATTTACATAATGATCAAAAGGATTCATGCTATGATTTTTCGAAAAATTTTACGTTGGTTGTAAACTACCTAACACAACCCTCCACTTTTCACATCCAGGGCTCGAGACCCGACAATGGCAAAGTGCTAAAAACATCAACTTATTGGATCAAGAAAACTTAGCAATTCTAACTTGAAAAAGTACATAATATGTTTTCAATATTTTATTGAGGAATTTACATATGTAGATTTAAAATACTAGGATTTGCAATATCTAAAATGTAAATTTCATTATATAGCTAATAGAACTCGGTTAAGGGAGTCAACTTATCTCACTAGACACCAGGCTTCAACAAGATCTGATGATCAGGGATGGACGAGTTGGTCGGAGATGGGAAGAAGGGTTGTGTTAACAAACTTGGGATGTGGCAACAAGTCATGTTGGAGTTCTGCCAACAATGACCTGAACAAGATTTGGGAGAGATCGAAGGGATTTGGGGCAAATGTGGAGGGCCACGATGAGATATTCGGAAGTGTAGGATGTGGAAATACTAACAATGTGTTCAGTGCAGAAGGCTTTGGAGATCGGTAGCATGTGAAGGGCGACGACACTAACAGCAAAGGTCAAAAGGGTGATGGTATTGTAATGGAAAGTGTTATTTTTCATTTTATTTTGATATTTTAAGTGTTATGTATGTAAACAGTAAAATTTAGGTGTTAACTATGCAAACTCCAATGTTTCGTAACAATGAATATAAATCCCCCTAATTTATTTTTCTATTTGAAGGATTGTCCAAGACTCTTTTCTATCTAGCTCATAAACAAATTAGAGAGAATAACCATCTATTGAAAGTGCACCAGGAAACAATAACACACTTTCAACAAATCAGATATTACCATCATAATTGCATTTGATCGAGCAATTTATTTTCGGTACCATACCACAATTTAATGAGACCCATAGAAATACTTGAGGAATGCAATTTTAAACAATCTAGCATCTATTAAACTTTAAAAAAAAAAACTAGAATGCTGAAGGCCCATCAACATATTTTTCCATTTTTAGTTTTTCTTAGAATTTTTTGCTTCATTTTCTAAGTTCAAAGTAGTCTTAAGGTTTATGTTAAGAGCCTTTCAAGTAATGAGATGGTAGCTTTTATTTCATCAAGAGTGCTTTATGTCTTTATCAAAAGCTCGTGAAGTTTCTTCTTCTCTGGAGTTATTTCAAGTACTCTATGAATGGCGGCAACTAAAAAGCTAGCAAGGATTATGCAGCTGAATAAGTTTTTGAGACTCCTTCAAGCTATGAGGTTAAAGAGAGAAATTTAGAGACCAAAAGCAGGTAGAAAACGAAAGTGGGTCAAGTAATCCTCCGAATTAAGAAAAGAGAGGAGAAAGTAGAGAGGCGAGGGAAGGGAGGTGAGATTAATGCAATCATTCCCCTTGTTTGATAATATCATCTATAGTTCTTCGTTACATAATATCCTTCTATAGAATACAAGTTTTTGCATGATTAGAAACAAGGTTAAAAAAAATCTCATCTACTAATATAAGGTAAAATCAAATAATCACATTATTATCAAATCAAACATTTGTTATCATCAAATGTTGATAACAAATGTAGGTAACTTTAATTGTATGAAAACTAAATAACATATAATCATGTCATGTTTAAATAAAACAAAATTTGATTACATCAAATATAATTATATCTTAATTATTTAAACCAATCAAGCATAACAGTACTTTGATTGGAGAAGCATCATAGTTGCGATAATCCTCAATTCACACAGCATAAAGAAACTCCTTACAAATAGTTTGAAGGTGGCAGCGCTGGTGGTAGTAGAAACAAGACCAGAACATGGGCAACTACTAAGGTAGCAGTAGATGTAGATTTGCACCTTTAAAAGAATTTGAGGTCTTCCAACCTAGACAGCCATACTTCATCAACTATTACTATCAATCTGAATGGCGATCACATCATAATATGGAGGTGATTGCTAAGTGTTACAAAGTCAACCTAGCCCATTGGTTATAATATGAATTTACTTATTTCACTTTCATTTTCTTTTTATTTTTAATACTCGTTATTTTAGAAATATTAAATGATATTTGTATATGCTATGGCACATTTAATTCATCAAGTCATCACCTAGTCCATTGGTTATAATAACCGTTGGTAAAATTTGGTCAATCCAACATTCCAATTATTAACAGCCCTATGATAACCTTTGTACCATCCTAACGTTGGTAGCAAGAGTGGGAATTCATTTATTTCTCGACAAAGGTTCATCTGGCCTAAACTTTCGTCTTCTCTTCCGCAGGTCATCGTCATTGTAAACCTACCTGTGATTAAATAATATAACATTTCATTGATCTTTTTTACCTTTTACATTAATCTTATCAGCACTCACATAGAATGGATATGCATCTGTTAACCAACAAACTATACAAGCATGCATCAAGAATATAGTGTAACATGTGATATTCAATATTTCATACTCAATTATGCATTATATGATTATATCTTATCAATTTACTTTAAGTTTGATAGCTATTAAAAAATTATGAATTCATTATAAATAGATAATTATATACATATGAGATAAATCTTACAAACAGAATAAAGATGTACTATATAAATAAATTTTTATATGCATAAGCGTATTAAGTTGACATAGTTATAGGCCGTTGCATACATTGAACCTATTAATAGTTTGATTCTTATTTTAAAAATAGAATCTCACTAAGATTTTTAGATTCTTTTCAGGCAGATTTCCTAATTTCTCTTACCAAGAAACTTTGATCTTACATATAAACCACTAAAAATAAACAAATTGATCGATTTGTATCACACTCCAACTTTTTAATTCAATTAGATTAAAAAATGAATAAAATAATATTTTACCTCAAAATTTTCTTCCCTCATAAAATCTTTCAGCCTACAATTTCCCAACCAAACCAATTTGTTGGAAAGAAAAGAAAAAATCGAATCATTACCTCAAAAACTAGCTTCTCTTCTTTTTCCCTTTCATTCCCTTCTACTCTTCTCATTTTCTACTCCTTTTGTTTTCTTTTTCTTCTCTTCTTTCTAATATTTTCTCCCAGCAGCTCTTACCCGAGAGCAGCAACACTCTAGTTCAGCTGGGAACAGTATCAGGAATGAGAGGAATAGGCTGCTTAAACCTATATATATGTATATAGATATACAAAACATGATATACAAATAATAAAAATAACTTCATTCTTATTAAATCTCAGCTCCTTAAATTAAATCTAGTCACTACATGCCTCTTTTTCTGAAATATATTTTTGGTGCTACAGTACCATTACAGTAAGTTGCAGCAAAACCGCAGCAACAGTAACATGCTGCAATGATTTTAATAAAACATTAAAAACTTATTTAAATAGAAACTAATTAAATAATTTTTGTATATTTGCAAATTAATATACTTCTATATATCAAAATAAACAAAAAAAAAATTATGAAAACAGCTTTAATGATTTTCGAGATGTGAGAAAAAATAAGGCATAATTTAAAAAAAAATTAAAATATTACCTTTTTGGCATTTTTAACTATTACACCCTCTTGCCTCAACCATGCAAAGAAGATGATTCTTGTAGAGTTTGATGAATTATTTCACCGTGTGGATTAAGATCAAGACAACTATTTAACAAAACAGTACAACAGTCATCAAGTTCATACAAAGCAATATTTCACTCATCACGCTCCTCCCATGCACCATTATAATTGACAATGCAGTAGATCATTCAAAAATTTCAGCTTTTATGAAGGGAATGGGTTAATTTGAAGCCATCTTCCAATATTCACTCACAGACAAATAGATAAGTCGGAGCTAAAGTTGTAACCAACTAAACCGACTCATAAGCTAGCTTTACCCCGGCTCAACAAATGGCTCATTAGTGAGGCTCAATGAGTTAATGAACCAAAATTGAGTTGCATCTGCATCGGATCTTTTAAAAAGTATTAATACAAAAAAACTCATCAAAATACTAAAATTTAATGTTTATACCCAAAGAAAATTAAAAAATTTAAAAATACTACCTTTATTTGTTGTCAAAGCATGATTTCTCATTATTTCTCCGCCAAATTTTCATTTTTTTATCATTTTATTACTACAACTCCTGGAATTGCCTTCAACATTTTTCTTTCATAATAAATAAGCTCGCTCATAAACCTATTCAACTCGTAGAATTAAACTTGAGCTCCATTAATTAGTCAAGCTCAAGTTGGAGGTGCTCTAGCATAAGTTTGTGGGAGCTTGATATGACCGCTCATCTATAAATATTAGGCATTTAGACTGTTTACTTCCGTAAAAATGAATGGACTATCCCAATAGTGAATCAACTTGTAAAATCGCTCGACATAGCCAATATGCTCAACTTATTAGAGTACATGTTCTCCTTGTTGAAATTCCCTAAGTTTAAGTTATGAGTTGTGTTGCTTATAAATTCAACATGCTACATCAACTCTTGATTTCTTGAGCATGCCAAGGGCATCAATCATCCTATAATAATTTTACCTTAGCTAATGGTTCAATTGAATTGGTTGAATTGCAACTACAGCTCTAAAGCTCTAATTCAAAGAAAGCATCCATATCCCAAAGAAAACAGAAAATGACTTTTGTTTCCCACATTAAATGAAATTGTTATCATGGCCTAAGTCATAGTCAATAGCTTGTCAACTTGAACACATTCTTTATTCAATTTTTTTCAAAATTGAGATTCATCTTATTTGCAGCTTCTTCTGAGTGTAAACAACTCGAGTCAATACAAATGACGTCTAGTGTTATCATCCTTGCAAATTTTTTAATATTTTAATTAATCATAAACCCAATTATCCTCTACAATTTTCCACCATTCACGTACTTTTTCACTTTAGAAGAGATCACCTACAAAAGCCAGCATCTATAAATAGATAGGAAGAGTTATCCATCACTTTCAATTTCTTAAACAACACTATGTCCAATAAAAAAGGTACTTGCATAATAATTATAATTAATGTGCTATAATGAATATTCTAATTCTACAAAATAAATGATGATAACAATCATTACTCCATCATACATATCATAAGATAAATTCAACATTCCTGTTAAACATCATTCTCCTTAATACTTACCAAATCAATAGTTGTGGTGCTGGATCATATCCTCTTCAAAATAATGATATTTTAATTACCCTGAATAATAAGTCTATTAGATAAAGTTATAAATTTTTAGCTCTAAAGATAAACTCCTCTGTCTCCAATTGCTTATCATTATTGAAAGGGTATTAACTAAGACAAAATTTTAAAAAAATGGTTGACAGAATATGAACTAAAGATTTAATCATCATACACGCCAAATATATTTAATCACCACAAGATCATTTTTAGCAGAAGACCCTTTTGTCATCGTGGATGAATTGATCAAAAGGAGATTGTAAATGGATAAATCTAATGAATAGAATTACATTAAAAATAAATATATTTTTCATTACAAGTAAATAGATGTTGTTCCATGCTTATAACCCTCACAAAAATTGTGCCCTATACCAAGATCTAACCTTTAGAAAAAAAAAACAATTTTTTTTATGATATCAAATTTGAAATGTCATGCAATATTACTTCTTCATTTTATGATTGGTTGACTTTAAATTTTATCAGTACTATATGCAAACAGAGAAGGCTTGGTCCTCTTTTCTTAATTTAAAACTCATTGTTACCAAGTTATGAAGTAATCTTTTCTAATCAACCTTTTTTTTAAGGCTAGAATGATCTAGGTCACTATTTCTTATTTAAAATAATATTTGAATGAAAATTCACATACTTGATGTACTTGATTATAAAGAATCCATGGAAAATTTAAGCTAAATGAAATTTGAATTTGTAAGGAACGGACAGCGTCAATGCATTTATGAGAGAAATGTGGCATACCATGGACAACTTTACAAGTTTAATGTAATTTTAAGGAAAAAAAGCAATTTCTAGAAAAGAATAATACTTAAAATGTCATGCTTTTCTAGTGGAAAAAAGATGCCCAATGTCTATAGGAATAAGTTTAAATAAGAAGATGATCATGCAATAGTGTAAACACGTTTACATTCCAATTAACAGGACCATGGTACTGCGACATCTTGACACAGGGAGTAACAAGCCCAGCTTATGTTTGCATAAGAAAAGAAAGAAATATACAATAGCCCTTTGTTTCAATGGCCAAGGGACAATCTTGCTTGATTTAAGTTAAAACATTTAAAAATAAATAAATTTAAGAATTTCAACTATCATGTTACAACAACAACAAGATTTGTTTTGCATTGTGGTAATTTATTTAGTTTTTCTATCCTTAAGGAGTGTTTAACCTACGAAACGTAATTACATGGTAATGCATAGAACTCTCAAAAACTAAAATCTCTTACTTTTGAAACAAAACAAAGAAAAAACCTTATACTTACGAATTGTGAACTCAGTTAATGGGTTAGACCTGCAAATAAGGAGGAAGAATCAGCACCGTTTGCCCAATGCAAGAAAAACATATGACAATAAAGCCTTTGGATTTAGAAAATGATTAAGAAAAGGACAGAGCTATGGCTCAAATAAACGGCAGTTGACCAAATTAAACAAAAACTGAACACAGAAGAAGCATCTCAAGTGAATCTTCAATGAATAACGAAAAAAACCTTGACAAATGTGGAATAGGGTTGTGGTTATCAAATAATAGTTTAAAAAATATCTTAGGAATAGAAAACTAGTAGGTATTTTTATGATAGGAAAAGTGTAAGTGAATAATAGAAATGGAGTTAATTCCTTCATGTTCTCATAGTAAACACAATGCCAGCCCCGGTTCTTCTCATTTGAGCCCTATTTAAGAAATTAAAAGAATCTCGTAGATACAAGATGAACTGCATCTCTAACTAAACGTGTAACGTCACATGATCATTACTCAATAGCCTTTACATAGCCTAGACTTCTCTGCTCAAATTAAAGCTTTAATTTGAAATTTTTTAATAGCAGCTTTTCTTTTCAAAGATTACTTCTATATGTTGTCAAATTAAGCTTCTGCTCATCCCCTTCCCTTAAAATTCCAACCAAAAACCGTTCACTTACTCCCTAACCCACATTTGCTCATCTTCAAACCAATAGCGCGCTTAATGGAAGTCCATAGGATGGAACCGCTTAGAAAACCCCCGAAGTCTCAGGGTTACTCCCACTATTGTAGCCACATGAGTTAGTGGAGGCCTACCATTATAGCTTATTCATGGTCATAGAGATTGAGAAGACCTAGTTGACAATTACACTTGAAGAAGAAGCCAAACCAATAGCAGAGAAAACTTAGATTGACCATAAGGGAACTTCAGAAATGAACTTGCCTCTCTTATCCGCTGGCACGTCCTTATACTCAAATATATGTTCAATAGATTGCAGTCAATCAAAAAAGTCTTTTGGATTCATATCTCCCTCAAATTATAGTAGATTAACATTGATCTTGAAATCTCTCTACCCTCCAAATGATATCTCTTCTCTATAGTTCTTCCTATGGTAGGGAATCAGATACCCCTTTTTAGGCCTCCTCCGGTACTGGATTCCGAAAAGACATGGTTTGTGGTTGATGTATGTATGCAAGCATGCATGTATATATATATATATATATATTAAAAAGAATGGTCGAAGGCTATTAGACGAGCCCCGAGCATCGCTAGGTGTGCTAAATATTCGAGTACTACACCGTACACACGGAAGGATTCGAACCCGTGAGCTAAGGGGACTTACGAACTTCAGAGATGTTGCTCTACCAACAGGTCACAATGCACGCACACCTACACACACACATGTATATGTATTTGTATAGATCTATATATGTATATATACATACATATACATGCATATATACATGCATACATATGTTAGATACATACATACATATATATATATATATATA
>NW_018165185.1:623403-668144 GCF_001263595.1 Phalaenopsis equestris
AAGATGGGCAGTGGGATGTGTGCCAACGTGACAAGTCTCCCCTGCATTTTTAGCAAGCCAATCCGCAGGAGAGTTGCCCTCTCTATGAATAAACTTTCATCTAACCTCAAGATGTTTATCAGCTATAAGGATCATTATTCTTTTAAAAATACTAATTAAATCCCAAAGATGAGAGGTAGTACCAACCAAAATATCATAAAGTATTTTTGAATCCACCTCCAGCTTACGAAAATTAAAGATGTTGGCCACCACTAGAGCTAAAAAGACTCCCCAACATTCAACAGCCAAAGAAGTTTCGGCAATAACAGAGGAAGCGAAAAAGAGAAGGCATTTCCCTTCAAAATTTCTAAAAAGACCCCCAATTAGCACGCAACAGCCATCAACATTTGATTTCACATAATTAGCATGCGGGGGGCCCACACAATAAGCCGAGGGGCCTTAGTGGTTTTAACCACGGAGGAGCTGGCTCTTAAAGCTTTATTGTAATAGACAATGACATATGCAGCAACCATAGTAATAGAGGGGGGAGAGGGTGGTATTTAAAACTATTTATGGAGTTCCAAAGGAACCACAGAACCAATAATGGGAGGGGAAACCTCCCCATAAAAGCATCAAAATCCTTCCACTGCCATAAATAACTAGCTAAAGATCCTCTATGGGTCCAAGAGAAACCAAAATGAACGCCTATTTTATCCCAGAGCTCCAACGAGAAAACACACTCAAAGAAAGTGTGTTATATCCTCCTGTGTGTTATATCCTCCTCTTTCATTCTACACATAGGGCATCTAGAGGCTAATTTCAAGCCCTTAAGCTTAAGAATGTCATCCAATGGGATTAACGACATAAGATAACGCCATAGAAAAAAGGTTATAGAGGGAGATAAATATTTATGTCAAATCCATTTCACCCATATCCAGTCACGATGTGAGTGTAGAGTGTCATAAATGAGCTTGCAAATTGATATAGAGCTACTTCTTTTCCACATGGGGAGATCTCTATGAGAATGAGTGATGGGGATTATGAATATATGCTTTGCATTTTGTTCCCCAACCATAGAGCATAATTTAGAAAAGTACGAAACCTCATTATCAAAAAAATCAGAGACCAATAGAGAGTTAGAAAGAGGGGAGTGAGATAAGCCAGAAATGTGAGAAGCACCCCAATTTTCATTCCAGAAGGAAATGTTTCCCTCTCCAATATCCCAAAAAATGAAACCATTTGTCGTGTCTCTAGCATTCACCACAGTTTCCCAAATACGAGAATCTCCAACCTTCCAAGAGACCAAGGAAGGATGAATATTAGCACAATATTTTAGCCTCATAAACATGGCCCAAAGAGAGGAACCCAATCTAAATTTGAGGTTCAGCTTACAGAGGTTCACTTCCACAGTATGCTTTAGTGCTTTAAAGCCGAGACCACCAGCCTCTTTAGGCTTATAAGTTTTATACCAATTACACCAGATTTTCTTTGCATCGTTCCCCACCCAAAGGAAGTTATTAAAGAGTTTTTCCATAGTACTAATTGCGTACTAATTGCACTTTTCTTGGGATTGAACACTTGCAAAGCATATAAAGGAATGCTCTGGAGAACACTAGAAAGTAAAGAGATTCTGCCCCCAGTGGAAAGAAAGACATTTCTCCAATCATTCACTTTACGTTTGATTTTATCAATCACATCATCCATATGCATCTGTTTCCTTCTCCCCCTTATCAAAATCACCCCAAGATATTTAAGGGGATGAGAGACATTCTGAAAACCTGTAAACATAACACCTCATTGAATAATATGTTGCTTAACCTGTTTGCCAAAAAACAAATGACATTTGTCACTATTGAAACGAAGACCGGAGCAGCTTTGGAAATCCTGTAAGAGCCCCATCACCTGATTTATGGCAAGCTTAGAAGCGTTAGTAAAAATAATAACATCATCTGCATAAGCAAGGTGAGAGACCATCATTTTAGCTTTGTTGGAATACTGAACATGTGGATGTAAGAGTTGGAAACTGTTGAGCATCCTAGAGAAATAATCAAAAGCTAAAATAAAAATAATAGGAGAAAGAGGATCTCCCTGTTTGATGCCCCGTCAAGCAGTGAAGAAATCATAAGAGTTTCCATTGACCAAGACAGAATAGTAATTATTGGCGAGTCATCTTTTAATCAAGGAGCAAAAACTGGTATTAAAACCTCTAGCTTTAACAACATTGACGATGAAGTCCCAATTTAAGGTATCAAAGGCTTTTTTGATATCAAGTTTGATCACCAGATTGCCACCCCTACAACTTTTATCAAGATCCTGTAATATTTCCTGTGCTAAGAGAATATTATCAGAAATATCACGACCTTTAATAAAGGTCGATTGTTGAGGAGAAATAAGTGAAGGAAGATGAGGTTGGAGGCGAGCCACAATCATTTTACTAATGATTTTAGATATGACTGAGGTTAATGATATGAGCCTAAAATCCTTCCAGTGTTAATTGGCGGTAGACTTAGGAATGAGGACAATCAAGGCAGCAGAGAAATATTTTGTAGGGTCAACTCCCTGAAAAAATCTTTGAATAGCCAGCACCACATCCTTCTTTACAATTTCCCAACAAGAAATATAGAAAGTGGAGGGGAAACCATCAGGGTCAGGAGCTTTCTGCAAGCTAATATCTTTAATGGCATTGAAAATTTCCAACTCAGTAGGGGGGTCCGATAAAGAGAGATTGGAGATCATATCTCTTTGTTCCTCAAAATAGTCAGAAATAATATCAGTGATAGGGGGAGTATCAGCATAAAGAGGAGAAATAATCAGCTGCATTAGATCCAATCTGATCAACATTAGTAAGAGTGCAGCCCTCTTCAGTAACAATTTTGATGATAGTGTTTATGTTCCGGCGATGTTTGATAGTGGCATGAAAGTATTTAGTATTTCTGTCACCATTCTTAAAATGAATATCACAAGCTTTCTGTCTGAGGTAATCTTCCTCAATAGAGATTTCCTCTAAAAGAGTGTGGTGGGCATCCGCGAGTTTAGACCCAAGATCAGGAGTAGGAGTAGCAATCACCTGAGCCTCTAAATCATCTACCTCATGTTGTGCCTTTAGCACCCAAGAGTGAACATTACCAAAAGTGTCAATGTTCCATCTTTTTAAATGAAAAGCCACATTCATATGCAGTTGCCACAACGTAAGCCATGGATTCCCACTTCCATTAGAGACCCAAACCTGTTTAATCAAGTCAATGAAATTAATGTGAGTAGCCCAAACATTAAGAAATTAAAATGATAACGAGAAGGCTTGGAATGAAAATCTAAAGTTAGCAAGATTGGATTATGATCCGAAGCAGCATGATTCAAATGCTTGACTTGAAAAATATTATAGTAGCTTAAAAACTGAGAATTTCCCAAGAATCTGTCTGAATGTTGTAACATGAAACCCCTCCGCCAAGTGTAAGGAGGACCGGAGAAACCTAAGTCATAAAGGTCGGCTTCGTCAATATGATCACAGAAACGATTAATAAGATTTGTGTCAACCTTAGCACCACCCCGTCTCTCTGTAAGCGACATAATCATATTTAGATCGCCTCAAACGAACCAATTATCATTTATTTCAGCCCCCATATGAGTAAGTTGTTGCTAAAGAAGAAATTTATCCCTTAAGTGAGAGCTAGCATAGATAAACGTAGCCCAACCTGAAAACAGTTGAAGTTGATATTGAATGAGAACATATTGCACATTATCATCGATAATATTACCAGTGATATCCTTCTTCCAAAAGAGCCAAATTTTGCTATTCACATTGCAGAAGTGCGAATACCCCTTGAACCTCTTAAGGATGTTATCTTTATGAATTGAAATAAAAGGTTCCAAAATAGCAAGGATGCCCGGTTTATGGATCCTACATAAATGTTTTAAACAATTAAAGGAGTGAGGGTCTGTCACTCCTCTAATGTTCCACACCAAAACATTAAACATGGTCCATGACACCCTCCCCTCTAATAATCCTAGAGGGTAGGTGGCAGTGCTCACCTTCTGAGTGATAAGTGACATCAGTAGTATTTGATTGTGGTAATTTCGGTATTTCAGATTTCCTTCTTCCACGTTTTCTGCTGTATCTCTGAATTTATCATTCGGATTCAAGAACAGAGACAGCAAATGTTGTAGGATCCTGCTGTGAAGAGATAGTGTGAGTGGAGGGATCAGGAGCATCAGGGAGGTGATTGGATGGCTCGGTTTGAAGGACAGTGAAAACAGGGGGTTCAACCAAATCATTAACTGTAACATCTACGGGTAAAGGCTCTAGAGTCACCTCAGCATCCCCCATATCAGGCCACCGCTACAGCCTCAGCAGGGCGGTCAGCCGAATCAGCAGTTTGTATAGGTGGTTGTAAGAGTGTAGGGAGAGCAGATTTGTGTTCTCCAGGGGACGGTCTATGGGTAGAAAATTTCCTTAATTCAGGATGTAAATGGAAACAATGCTCAGAGCCATGACCAAACATGCTACAGTGCCTATAGTAATAAGGATGTTTTTCAAGCAAAACCGATTGCCAGTAGCCCGTATGAGTAGAGCCTATCCAAATGTCCTCCGGTGGAGGTAAGGTGATATCTCTCTCGATCGAGAAAAAAACAAAAATTATGAGAGCAGAGTATATATATATATATATATATATATATATATATATATAGTGGTTGGGTGTGGGTGTGTCCATAGATGTATAGATATACATAGGTAGATGTATTTATATGCATGTAGAAGTAGAGATATACATAGGTAGAAGTACAAATATACATATATGTACATGTATGTATATTTATGTAGATGCACGCATATGTATAGATATATATAGATATGTAGATGTGTGTGTGTGTCTATATATATATTATATATATATATATATGCGTACAAGCGCACGCCTAAACTTATTTAACTTGTAAGGTAACATAACAATTTCTATACAGTGTTTGTTTTCTATAGAGATAAGTCTCTTAGATTGTTATGGCTTTTTAAGGATTGGTTTTTGTCCCCCATGATATAACCAAGAAACAAAATTGAAGTGGCACAAAACACACTCTTAGGATCCATTTAGGTCGCCATTTCCGAGTTTTATTTTTCAGTCAATTGTCATAATTCGATTTAGTTATAATTTTATTGTTGTTTTCTAAAATTTTAACGATGAGAATAATTTTTTTTAAAATCAGACATGTTAGAGTATGATAGCTACAAGAAAACTTTTATCCTGATTTTTTTAAAGGCATAAAGCCTATATCAACCACAACAACTTTCAAACAATATGATTTCCCATAATAATTCTACAGCTACTTTTAAATATACCTAAAGACACACCAAATAGACCACTGATGATATTAAGCTTGAACTTGTGTTGCCTTATAGTTATAAAAGTGTCATATCAAACAAGTATGCTTCTTTTTCACAAGAAATTCATGAGCAAATATCCTCATATTAGTTCCTTTTGAAACCCAACAAGCATTTTCCATCCTTCAATATATAAGTTTGGCATTCTTCAATCCAAAAGATATTGCATGATAATTGATAAAGTTCATTTTCACTTTATTTGTTGGGTGTATTTTAGTATCAGGAAGTCTAAGAAAGCATCGAGGAAGTTAATCCATATTCCTAACTATTGAATCAACCAAGGCCTCAACCTAAGGAAACAAAAAGCCGTCTACAGACGCGCCTTGTTCAAGCTAGCCAAATCAATACAACAATGATTCACCCCATGCTTCTCAACAATTTCACATTAAAAAACCAATCCGGATACTTTTCTTTACATGCACAACTTGTTGCAAGAAAAGACAGAATAAAAATCCAATGGCCATTAGTCTTCTTGTCTAGCATATAAGCATGATTCCCAATTATAGAAGCAATCAATGCGGTGCACATCCACATCCATCCTTGGCATTTCACAACGTTTAAATACAAAAATATCCTTTTTTTTTATAATCATTAGCATTTCAGTTTGAAATTACCTACTTCACATCCATCCTAAGGAAGCAGGTGCAACTCTAGCTTTTGACATTAACTTTAGTCGTCCCATCTACAGCAAAAAGACAATTTCCTTGTACAACTGCAATGTGCATTTTAAAATGAAAACAAGGAACTAGCAAGATCAAAGAACTATCTGCCTTGTCCATGAAGGAACTTCACCAGAAGCACAAAACCCAGCTCAAAGACACTTCCAAGCTCATTTTCACTTTACTTGTTGGATGTATTTTAGTATTAGGAAGTCTGAGAAAGCATCAAGGAAGTTAATCCATATTCCTGACTATTGAATCAACCAAGACCTCAATCCAAGGAAACAGATAGCTGTCATCAGACGCACCTTGTTCAAGCTAGCAAAATGACCACGGCAATGATTCGTCCCATGCTTCTCAAAAATTTCACATTAGAAATCCAATCCGGAAACTTTTCTTTACATGTACAACTTGTTGCTAGCAAAATCACATTAAAAATCCAATGGCCATTAGTCTTCTTCTCTTCCATATAAGCGTGATTCCCAATTATATAAGAAATTAGTGCAGTGCACATCCACATACACCCAGCTCAAAGGCACTTCCAAGCCCAGAAGTTAGTTGCCCTAGTTTAAAAGTCACTTACCTCAGCCTAGAAGCTACTCACCCAATCCAAAAGGGACTCACCTATTAGGCTAGAAGACCTCGCCTATTCAGTTGAATACCTCATCTATTAGCCCACATAAGCCTCTAAAGAATTCTCCAAGACAACATTTCACATGTACTCTCAAGGACCTTGATAGATGTGTCTACGTGTCTGTAACAATTCAGTCATGTATTTATTTATTTATTCCTTTTGTATAGCTTAGCACAAGATACCTACAATACTATAAGGTTTTGGATTGAATAAAATACTATTATTTTTTCATCTTTTTTCTCATTTCTTTCATCCTTGTTCTCATCAAGGACTCGTACATTCCACAAAGAGGGACTCGCCATAAAAAAATTTGGCTCCAACGTTACCCACTCACTGGCTAGAAACATAATCTCTGAATTATGACTTCTAAAGGATCTGCACGGCACTTTATGGTCTATAAAGGTTTTGCATATCTCCAACTTCGATTCGCTCATAGCACAAGAATGGTACCAGCAAATCCATAACAATCCATTGCATTAACAGGAATCAAGAAGTTAAGAGAATACTGGCAGCAAGCATTGGAAGAGCAGCAATGGCGTGTCCTCTGACAATAGCTGCCAGGCCATTGGAGAGCCAGGGCGAAGTAATCAAATTCTCGCTGCACCGCCAAATCCCCGGAGGTGGTTGCAGAAACGGCCGCGTCAACGAGGAGAAGTACAAGAAGGCATAGAGCTGGAACTTCAGCTTTGAAAACCGTTATCGCCATTACTTCTCCCCCGACTGTAGAGCATAATGTTGCTTCTCCGTGCCTATATATGCATATATTAAGTTTTATATTATGAACAAAATTGTTCATATAACTAGAGTAAATCTTTATTGTATCTCATAGGACTTATGAGACTGCACAATCATGTCGTGCAATATAAGTTATATTTCTTTTTAAGATTCTAAGGTTGTCTATCTAATACGATGTAAACACTCCTATCTTTCTAGGTCATTTGTATGATTGTATCATGCAAATGCTATTTTATATGAATGAATTATTTTTAAAGTTGAAACATCTTACATTAGTTGAATATTTTTTAATGTAAATATTGTAATTAGAATATGCTTAAATTCATAGTTAAGTCAAATCTTGGTTCAAATTTGGTTCGAATTCAAAATCTAAATTTACTCTAATTCAGTCTAAACTGGGCTCGAACATGGTTCGAATTTGATTTTGTATGAACTCATGAATAATACAAAATACAATGTCTTGAAAAGATTCAACATCTTGAAATGTATTATGAGCGTGTAGTTGATACACAAACTTAGCAAGGAAATCTCTATCAGGAGAAAGTATGCAGGACACCATGAACTGCACCACAGAGTTCATGGAGTAATAAATGAACAACCCAAGGAATTAAATGACGACGATGATTCGAGAAGTGCGAGAAGAAGTTTCCAAAACTTGATCCAGAAGCATAACACATACAAGATATTTGACATCGACAACACATAGACAAGAAATTCCTACGCAGGCACCACTAAGATGAGATCCTCCAAGAGTAGGACCTATAAGGGTTCTTGGATCGCAGCTCCAAGAAGAAGAAAGCGATGAGTCTTCTGTCTCAGACAAGGAATCTCCTAAATCCTCGGACGAAGAAGCCAGAAGGAGAATAAGATAGAAACTGCTAGAGAACACATTCTCAAAGAAGTTTATACGAGCTAAAGCTCTGAGGAAGTTTAATATTCGTCAAGGTCTGTGTGAAGGATCATCTTTAGATGTTTATGATCTGAAGGCCGCCATTACCCACGCAATATTTGCTCACGGTTTGTTTGAAGGATCATTCAGATATGCACTTTGTTTACAGAAGCCCAATACCCAAATCCAACACCTGGAACTCACTTTCAATCATATTTTTATTGAGAAATATAATTTCTTGCCGAGCACCTCAATGGCTTATGAGTTTGGAGAAAAATATGAAAAGCATTCCCACAAGATCAGGGGAATTTGAGAAGTTGTTTTGATAAAAAAAAACTTCCAAAATGCCTCTTAAAGATATTTTTGATAGCATGGGGAAGGACCTTCCAATGGAGGACTATGTAGGAGAAGACTCAAGAGGAGGCGAGAATTGCCCCAATTTCCTCTAAAAAAATTACGTTGTTGAGAGTGGTAATGACTGAAATAGTTGAGGTCATTTGGAATAAAGATTACTATAATAAGCTTCTACCAATGCGTGGAATCCATCAGAGTGATCCTAATAAATATCGTGCATATCATTGGCATCACAACCACACTACGACAGAGTGCAGACACCTCCGCAACCTTATCAGGGAGCCAATTCGAGCATGAAAGCTGAAAGAATTTGTGGCCTCCGAGGCAAATACATGAAGGTAGGGAACGACAACCAATGTGAGCCTATTCCAGTAAGACTGATATACATCTGTTGACCTCACTTTTGTGATGACTCACCCCACCTACTTGCATATGACCTTAGACCATGGTTATGCTTTATTGGGCCTCATCAGGGCAAGCCAAAGCCCCCAACCCTGGTTTGGGTGGCTTAGAGTTCACCAGGTGAGAAACCCAAATTGATCAACATGGGCAAGACATGCCCAAGTCACCCAAATCAACCCAAGACCCTAGGGTCTTGTTTATGGACCCTAGGAACTAGCTTGACCATGAAATTCGCCTTGGGATGAGGGTCTATTTAAATTGATCCCAATCCTCACCAAAGGCATCCCTAACCCTACCAAACCATAAAAAATCACCTTAAACCCTAATATGCCTTTTGACCCCAAAATTTGGGGGCATCTTAAGATGATCAAAACCAATTGGGCCGACCTCAATTTTGGTCAATTCTTGGCCAACTGACCACTTCCCCGTCCAATTGAGCCTCACCCAATATGGTCACATCGCCACACCTTGTAAGGGACCCAATTGGCACCATATGGTCAGCCCCCTTAATTCAATTAATTATTTTAGTGGGTTATGACATTCCATTTGGGCCTAAATTTTGGGCTAAATCCAACCCATTATCCTAAGCCCAAAACCCTAAAATCCAACACGAAGCTCATGGCCCTTTAAGCCTTAAGCTCATTCTTAATGGGTAACTCATGACCCAAGACCAACTCACTATGACATGTGGGTGACATTACCAGACAGCCCAAGTCAAATACTACCACTAGAAGACAAAACCACACATTTCACCATGGGGGTCTCCACATCAAACCTTAGTCATGGACCCTTTAACCTAACTTTTAGTGAGCCAAACAAAGGCTTGAGGAGCCAAGACCATACAGAAACTGGTTTTAGCCACCCACCAAAAGGCTCCCCAATCATCATGAGCTCTCCTCATGTCAACTTCTCCGTCATTGACACCACCTTAACCAGGGTATGGAAAATTGCAAAAGCCTCTGGATTTTCTTCCTACATGCTCGAGGAGTCGCCTAAGTGTCTCAATATCATTCCTAGCTCCACATCAAACTTTTGTGGCTATGAGAGGAAGAAAGCTAAGAGCCTTAAGAGCACGCCAAGCTCACTACTTAGCCTCCCAGACCTCTGGCTCTCAACAGAGAAAAAAATCCTCTTAACCAAGCGACAACAACTTTATATATGCTTAAAAAATACAAGAATTTGATACCGCTGCTAGAATATTTAAATCCCCGACAACGGCGCCATAAAATTGATGCGACTTTTTTATATACCTAAAAATACAAGAATTTGACACCACCACTAGAAGATTTAAATCATCGGCAACGGCGCAAAAAACTTGATGCGACTTTTTTAATATGCAAGAACTTATGAACCGGATTTATATATCAAATGTAAGTATACGTATCGCTGAAGTAATACAGGACTCAAGTGGAGTTCCGTTTATCGATCCCGCAGGGAAGCGAGGTAAGAGGTCCTTAGTCAAATTCTAATATACTATTAGTCCTTAGTTTGGAAGTGTGATTTAAGAGGTTTTACTAACAGATACTCTTAAATGTAAGTCTTAAGTTTAACACAACTAATAACTACTCTTAAATGCAAATATTAATTCTAAAGATAAACCTTTTTGGATGATTTGGTTTGGAGAATTTTGAGATATTAAAAACTACTATGTTTATGTAATGAATTGGATAATGTAAAGGAATGAGATGCATTAAATATTATATGTGTCAAATATGAGCAATTATATTTTTTATCATTTGGTCCAAGCATAGAGAACATTGACTAATCCTATGCTTGTTTACTAAATTTGTGGCTAGGCGGGAAGATATCGGCTCTCACTTCGGAGCTCCTACGTTCCCCTCGCCTGAGGGTTAACATCTCCGCTTTAGTTTCCAAACCCTATGAACAAATTGGATATTTTAGTCTGTCACCCTAAAATCTCCAATTATACGCCCATCAAAGTATATTTCCTTATTTATTTGCATTCAACTCCCATGAATATCACCATACATAGAATTTGAATGTGGTTCCACTTGGATCAAAATTCCAATTAAGTAATCCTTGATCAATCGTCCAATCTTTTCCAGATCTAGGGATTACTATAAAATCCTCAACTTTTAATTTTCCATTCAGCTCTTCTTGCCTTTTCATATTGATTCTTATCATTATTGCTCATATTTCTTTCTAGATCCAATTTTCTTCTATTGATTTTCTCAATTTTCATATTAATATCATCCTTGAAATTTATAAGAAATGGATCTTTTAAATGATAATTCAAGATCTCCCAAATTTTTTATCAGATTCTCTCTAGATAATTCAGATTCTGGATCAAATTCTTCTATGTTACTCTTCTGTTTTAAGTTATCTTCCAATTCTTCCCCTCAATGTCGAGTAAATGGTGGGGGTGAACTTTCTATATCTATCTTAGTTGAGGAAATAAGTTTTTGTGATTCCATAAGAATTTCTTTCATTGGTCTTTCAATATTCGTATCCTCTTTTCTCAACTCAAAGTTTTTTTGAAATATATCCTCAAATTCTCTTCCAAGTCTTAGTTTAATAATTTTATCTTGTTCATCATTCAATTCAGGTTTTTCTTGTGATTGAGTCAAATCTAAAGATATAAAGACTGATGGCGTAGATGAATTCCCTAAATTGGTAGACTTTAAAATAATATATGGTACATTCATCTTAATTTCATGAGATTTTTCAACAGATGGAATTAAAAGTTTACTATTTTTGGTAACGTTCATCATTTCACACCTCTCGTGAACATACATACAGTCTTCTTTAAACAACATTTTAGACTCATCATAAAATCTCATTTCTTTTCTGGAAATAGTTTTTACTTAGATAATCAATTTCATTCATCAAAAAATAATCATCATCTTTTCTCTCAGCTGGATATTTCAGAGCCTTAAAAACATCAAAAGTGGTTTCATGGTCATTAATATTCATAATTAACTTTCTTTTTTGCACATCTATCATAGCTTGTCCAGTAATAAGAGAAGGTCTCCCCAAAATAATGGGAAATTCTTTATCTTCCTCCATATCTAATACAATAAAGTCCATAGAAAAGATAAATTTATCCACTTTAACAAGCACATCTTCTATAATCCCTTTTAGATAAATGATAGATCTATCAGTTAACTGAAGAGTTATAGTAGTGGGAGAAATATCAGATAAACCTAACCTTTTAAATATAGATAGAGGCATCACATTAATGCTCGATCCTAAATCACATAAAACTTTTCCACATAATTTTTTCCAATTACACAAGGAATTGTAAAGCTACAATGATCTTTAAGTTTCTGAGGAAAATTTTTCTGAAGTATAGCGTTGCACTCCTCACTTAGTGCAACTATCTCGTAATCTCCAAATTTCCTTTTCTTGTTTAATATCTCATTCATAAATTTTGCATAACTTGGCATCTGTTTCAAAGCTTCAGCGAAAGGAATATTTATCGTTAACTTCTTAAGTACGTCCATTTTGAAGTTTGAATGATTAATCCTACTAACCCATTGTAAGAAGTTTGAATGATTAATCAATCGGGCAGAGCATGGTATGGACACTTTCTTAGGAGTTTCTTAAATCTTTCCCAGGCTTCGTATATTGATTCCCCTTCATACTGACAAAATGAGATAATATTGTTTCTAAGTTTTAGTAGTCTTGAAGGTGGAAAATACTTAGCTAGGAATTTTTGAGTTAACTCCTCCCAACTTTTAATAGAGCCAGTGCTAATGAGTATAACCACATTTTAGTCTTATCCCTTAGTGAGAAAGGAAAAAACCTTAGTCTAACAACATCGTCTGACATACTGTTATAACAAAATATAATACAAAGTTCTATAAAATTTGATAAGTGTAAATAGGGATCCTCCAAATGAGTTCCCCCAAATTGATAGTTCTGCACAAGTTGGATAATCTCAGGATTTTTTTCAAACGAGTCAGCTTCTACCACAGGATTTTGTATACTTTAGTGAATTTCATTTGTCGTAGGATTTAAGTAATCCCTCAATGAAATATGATGATTTTCCAAGTTATTAGTTTGAAAGTTGTCCATTTCCATTTCTAGTTTTTCGAGTCCTTTTTGTATTTTGTATTTTTTTTCTTTTTTTAAAACTCGGGATCATAAGGCACAAGTCCTGCAGATCATTTGTTTTGCATATGCAACACCACAAACAATACATTACAATTAAACAAATAACAGGTGAAATATAAGAAATATATTCAACACAACAAAACATTTTCACGAACACCTTATTTTTCACACAAACAGGTTTTTTTTTCCACTTTTTCATACAAAAAACACTTTTTAAATAAAATTAGTTTTTTACGACAAATTTTTACGACATTTTACGACACTACAGTTTTTCAAGTCTAAGTCTAATTACTTCAACTAAAATTCTCCTAAAGTTCTTACTGAAGCTTCCCCGACAACGACGCAAAAAACATGACAGCGACTTTATATATGATTAAAATTACAAGAATTTGATATTGCTGCTAGAAGATTTAATTCCCTGACAATGGCGCAAAAAACTTGACCTCGACTTTTTTATATACCTAAAAATACAAGAATTTGACACCACTACTAGAAGATTTGAATCTCTGGCAACGGCGCCAAAAACTTGACCGCGACTTTTAATATGCAAGAATTTATGAACCCAGATTTATATATTTATAATGATTTTATAAAGTCACAATTTCAAATGCAAGTATACATATCGCTCAAGTAATACAGGGCTCTAGTGGAGTCCCGATATCGATCCCACAGGGAAGCGAGGTAAGAGGTCCTTAGTCAAATTCTAATCTACTACTATTAGTCCTTAGTTTGGAAGTGCAATTTAAGAGATTTTACTAACAGGTACTCCTAAATGTAAGTCTTATGTTTAACACAACTAATAACTACTCCTAAATGGAAATATTAATTCTAAAGATAACCCTTTTTTGGATGAATTGGTTTGGAGAATTTTGAGATATTAAAAATTATTATTCTTACGTAATGAATTGGATAATGTAAATGAATAAGATACATTAAATATTGTATGTGCCAAATATGAACAATCATATTCTTTACCCTTTGGTCGAGACATAAAAAATATTGACTAATCCTATGCTTGTTTACTGAATTTGTGGCTAGGATGGGAAGATACCGGCTCTCACTTTGGAGCTCCAACGTTCCCCTCGTCTGAGGGCTAACATCTATACTTCAGCACCCAAATGATAGGATTGAATTGGGGATTTTAGTCTGTCACCCTAAAATCTCAAATTCTACGCCCATCAAAGTATATTTCCCTATTTATTTGCATTCAACTCCCATGAACTTAACCATCCATGAAATCTGAATGTGGTTCTACTTTGTTGAGAATTACACAGCCCTCTTGGGTTTTAATGCAATTACAATACATTTTAACACTACAACGAACCTTTATTGTAATGTAAATAAAGTGCAAGTAAAAACCATCACATTGATAATTAAATCCACTTCTAACATGCATCACAAAATCTTAAGCATGAATTCTACTCATTACAGAAGAAAAGTAAAATGAAAATAATGGCATAATCTTCTCATACCATTATTTCCTAACAAGAAGAGAGAGTAAGAGAAGCCCATCACAAAGCATTAAGAAAACACAACAAAAACTTCATTTAACCAAAGCAGATCCACTACATAAGTGTTTACAAAAATCAAAAAATAATGAAGAACACAATACTTAGTTTTTTCCCTTTGAAAGAAATAGGAATATCTCTCCCATAAAGACTCCCGCCGCAAAGTCCCCCGCCAATCCATGCAATGCTAGAACATCTCCTTACAAATTCTCTCAAAATCTCCTCTCCAATCTCTTCAAAATGGTAGAAATCTACATTTATACTCCTATTCTAAAAATCCTAAACTTTCTCCACACTTTTCCTAACATTCCTCTCACAAAAAAGCCCTCTTTTTCTAACGTAAATTCGTTCTTTTAAAGTGTAGGGATGAAGTTTGAAGAGTTGCCACAAGAATCCTTTCAAAAAGCATCCAAATACGTTGAATTTCGGCCCATAACCGCCAAAAGTCGGTCCATAGTCGTCCCGGGCGCCATCGGCGGGCTCGAGGGCGCCTTTGGTGAGCTTTTCTGTCATTTTTCATTCTTCTCGAGTAAATCTCGCCGTCTGTGCCATTTTGCCAATTTCAGAAACTTAAAGATCATTGTAGCTTTACGATTACATTATAAAAAAGCTTCCTCTGAAATGTAGCATTTTGAAAACAACCGTTTCTGGAATCTTCTCGAGTAAATCACTTAAAGCTACAATTACACAAGGAATTGTAGGGCTATTGCACATAAATCTCCACCGTTTTTGCCCCGTTTAGCTCCGTTTTAGCTCTATTTTGCCCATTTCAGTTGCGTTGTGTTCCTAGCATATAACCCTACAAAATAAGCATGAAAACAACATTCCTTTCAAATGTAATCTCATTCAAAAATATGTAAGAAATGTAAAAGAGATTAAACATCGAAATACTTATCGAAATGTGACAGAGCAAAATTTCATTTCTTGCTCGTTTTTGCTCTAAATTGCACTGTTTTTGTTTCTTTTTCTTCAAAAGTCAAATTCTTGTACCGGAAACAAAAAAATACAAAATACCTTCCTTTAAAGAGCAATGTCTTTTAAATTAAGCATAAAATGTATATGAAAAATCAAGCATTTTTTAGGCGTGTCACCAAGGCAATTGATTCCCACCTTCCATAAGCCATCTCTACCATTAAGAAACCCTAAATTTTCCATTAAAATAGAGGGAAAAATTCAATCCTGACATCAACTTATTCAAAACTCTAATTTAACCATCCCAAAAGCTTCCAAAGACCTCCATGAGTCTCCCTTAATCAAAATTAAGGCTTTCCGAGCTCTCCAACCTATCTCAACACCAACCCGAGCTACCATTTGGTCTAGTTCATAACTTTGAAATTTAGCTTAAATTGAGATAAGGAGGAGCTTCGTGGTGTTAAGGTGATCGTCTCTATCAAGCCCAATTGAGGCCACACCTCTTAAGACAAGATATGGGTTAAAATCCTTAAATTTAGCTTTAGTTTTGGTCTTTTTTTGAAAGAAATGAACAATGCATGCCCACCTAGCTGTATAGATAGCTTTTTCTCGACAAGATGAACATGTAGGAATGAAATCCAAGTGATTTGATTAAGAATAAAAAAAGATCTTAGGGTTTAATTGTGGACGGTTCTCGATTCTGCATCCCATGGGGATGATGAACCGATATCATACATTTTCGTGTATTAGGAATGGACAACATAGATTAAATCAGATCACTAGATTGTGGGGACTGGAGTAACAGATTACAGAACAACTTGGCAACCTCGTGGAAAGCGCATCCAATCTCGGAGCTCCTCGTGGATATTCGACGACTCTGAGGTTCAAGTCAGTGCCGATATGGTTAAGTATATAATTCAGAATTTCTAAATTAATTTAATCTATAAAATGTATAAAACTTCAAAAATTTATAACAGTGTAAAAAAACCACAAAAATAAAATAAAATAAAACTCTAAACTCAGGGAACAAAATAAGAAAAAAAATAATAAATGGAAATAAATAAATTATATTTAATTTTTAATTAACTAAATACTTTATATAGTATTTTAATTATTAAAAATTCAATATGATCAAAAAAATATGAAAATTTCAATGATTGTTCCCTCCACCCTTAGGAACATTTTCTGATTTTGCCAGAGTCGGGGCTTTTCCTAAAATTAAAATGACCAATTTTCTACCAAAACTATAATTATTTAAAAAAAAAACTATAAGAGATAAAAAATGGAAATTAACTAGAAAATTTAGGGTGATAAAATTGATCTCGAAAAAAAATTATAAAATTAAAATAAGGAACTTATGGGTGAAAATGTAAAATTAAAAATTTACACTCTAACTCGAATTGTTCTCATATTCAGTTTAAGACATCAAACCAATCCTAGGACCATGGCTTTAGGGGATCAACAGTGTGTTTACCCCTTTTAACCAAGAGGTTGCCTTTAATGACCAAGGGTTAGCCCAATTTGAGCCTAAACCTGGTCTAGGCTTAACTTAACTTAAACTTAGCCCAATAAGTTCATAATTGGACTCACCATAATTAAGTTTAAGTCAAGGTCTAGCCAGGTCTAACTTAAACCCTAACTTTTAAGTCTAACCCACATTAGACCTTACCTAAACCCCAAGTCTAACCAAACTTATACTCAGCGTAACTTTTTAGGTCTAACCCACATTTGACCTAACCCAAACCCTAAGTCTAACTAAACTTAGACTTAGCCCAAAATTTTAGGTCTAACCCACATTAAACATAACCAAAACTCTAAGTCTAACAAACTTATACTTAGTTTAACCCTTTTGGGTCTAACTCACATTAGACCTAACCTAAACGCTAAGTCTAACCAAACTTAGACTTAGCCCAACCTTTTAGGTCTAACCCACATTAGAACTAAGATAAACCCTAAGTCTAACCAAACTTTGATTTAGCCAAACCTTTTAGGTGAAATCCATATTAGACCTAACATAAACCCTAAATTTAACCAAACTTATACTTAGTGTAACTTTTTAGGTCTAACCCACATTGGACCTAACCTAAACCCTAATTCTAACCAAACTTAGAATTAGTGTAACTTTTAAGTCAAACCTATTTTAAACCTAACATAAACTCCAAGTTTAAGCAAACTTATTGCAACCTTTTAGGTCTAACCCACATTAGACCTAACTTAAACCCAAAGTTTAACCAAACTTAGACTTAGTGTAACTTCTTAGGTCTAACCCACATTAGACCTAAACTTAAGCCTAAGTCTAATGAAACTTTGACTTAGTCCAACCTTTAGATCTAGCCCACATTAAACCTAATATAAACCCGAGTCTACCAAACTTAGACCTAGTGTTACAAACTTTTAATAAATCTCATTATAAACAAATTTTTGAGATTTAAAGAAACTAGAATGAGTGAAGTAGCATGGGAGGAAAGATGAGGGTTACGTGATTTCATGTAGGAATAGAGTAAAAGGGGGAAAAATATTGAAGTTTCGAAGGTCTTTCTTTGTATGTTATGGTATTATCGTTGCCTTCATAAACGCTTGCAATTGTGATTGTATTGTAATGTTTTTGATAGGAGAGGGGGAAGGGGAAGGCATGCCAGAGTGTTGAGCTACATTTAATATAATTTTTTAAAGTTAATTTTAAGTAATTTAAATAGGTACTAATTCATAATTATTCAATCTGCTAATTAAAACTAATTTTAATTTAGTAAATGTAATTACAATTGATATATACTTGATAATTAAAATAATTTAAAAAATCATTTTGGATTCATGTTTAATTAATTTATTTAGTTTATAATTAATGATCACTTAGCTTAGTAAACAATAATTATCAATTAGTAATTTATTATTAAAATATGATTAATTATTAACTTACTCTCAAAAATACTTACTAATGACTAATTATTTTTAGTAAATAGTTAATTATTGAAAATAATAAAAAAATTAAAAAATTAAATTAAAATTAACTATGCTTAACAATTACATCATTAATATGTAGTATTATATTAAATTTAATTTTAAACTATTAGAATTAAATCCTAAAATAAATTGCTAACTAATTTTAGGTGAATTGAGCAAATTTAATGTGCGTTATGCAATAATAGTTAATGATTTAATTGCCTTATTTTTACTAAATCAAAGCTTACAATATTTATTAAATTTATATAAGCTAATTCATACTTGCAACCAAACAACCCCTTGGGTTTATGGGAGAGAAAAGAGCGATCGAATGTTATTATGCGTTGAGGCTGATGTGAAGTGTAGAGGAATTGGCGAAGATTGATAGATTCAAACAAGGGCTGCACCAATTGCCAACTTTCTGTTTGTCAGCCTCACTTCACCCAATAAGTATGTTTCACCCCCTTTGCTATAAACCTCCCTCTCCCATGCAAGCCACTTCAAACCTTCGTTAAAAATTTGATTTTGAACTTGATGTGAAACTTGGTTTGAAATAATATTGATTCATGGGGGGTTTGAACTCATGTTTTAATCAAATTTTAATATGTCCAAATTAATTATGAGTAGTTTGAATGACTATGAACTTTTATCTTTCTATTCATTTTGTTTTAAAATCAAATTTTGAATGGATTTGCCTAACCAAATTTTGAGCATAAAATTTTATTTTTATTAATTTTGATGTGACTTAAATAATTAAAAATTTAAAAGTTAATTAGTGTTTTAAAATATAATTGGCTCCTTGAAAAACGAAAAACGAAGAACACAACCCGCAAAACCCCCTCCCACGTTTTATTTTGCCAGGTTCGTATTTTTCCATTCCTTGTTTGATTGGAGCTCCCTCCATGGATTTCCTGCCGGGACCCAAATTTCTTTCGTCTGATTTGATAACCCTAATTTCTTTCTTCTAGTCTCACCATCTTCTTTGTCGTTTGCTGCGTGATCCAGGCTGCGGGTTGTCGTGCAATTCGGAAACTTCTCCCGCCATTTCGCCATTGAAGTGGCACACAAGGGATGGAAGGAGGCGGAGCGGCGTACAATCCTCGGACACCTGAGGAGGTCTTCAGGGATTTCAGAGGCCGTCGGGCGGGCATGGTGAAGGCACTGACGACAGGTCTTTGCTATGCCCTATCCCACTACCTTCCGTGTTATTTCGCGCGGATTTTACTGTTTTTGTAAATTTGTTGCATACTCTCCCGTGCAATGTGTATTCTAATTTATAGTCTGCTTTCTTGTTTTGATGGTGGGGGTGCTGTTTCAGAAGTGGATAAGTTCTACCAGCTGTGTGATCCGGGTAAGTTGTATTATACTGTGCCAGGCTTTTTTCGGTTTTTACCAAAATTTTCTGTTTCAGCCGGTGAGTTTTTGAGAATCTAGCGACTAGCGAGAGTGATATTTGGGGTTTTGGTCATGGTTAATAGCTCCTCTTGCTCTGTTATGTTTGATTGCTTTCATTCATTTCGATACCAAGGTTGGATTTTGGGATTTGCTAGCTAAATATTGATATTTCTTCAACTGATAGCATGCAGGAAATATCTTTTTTTCTTGTTGTTTGTTGGATTTAGATCAATGGAAAATTAAATTTTACTAGCATTTCATAATCTATGAATGGTGCTTTTCTCCCTCCCCTTTTTTTTTTTTGGTTGGTAACGAGAGACGTTACCTTCGTTGCCTGCCGATTCTTTTTTTATTGTTCTCTTTGTAACATGTATTTTTAATTTATATCTAAATTGGTATTCATGTTGAGATGCGTACACAGACGCACACAGAGCTGCACCAAGATCATCATGTTGAACACATTCTTACGGTAGTCTGTTCATGTTGTTGCTTCTTTGTAAACCATGGTTAATACTATGTTTCATGCCTTAATGGTAAAATGCTTTTATATTTCAGAAAAGGAGAACTTATGTCTTTATGGGCTTCCTAATGAGACCTGGGAGGTGACCTTGCCTGCCGAGGAAGTGCCCCCTGAGCTCCCTGAACCTGCATTAGGAATAAATTTTGCTAGGGATGGCATGGATGAAAAGGATTGGTTGTCACTTGTTGCAGTTCATAGTGATGCATGGTTATTTGCAGTTGCCTTCTATTTTGGAGCTCGGTTTGGATTTGACAAAGAGGCCAGGTAAATTTTAGGTACAAACTTGCTATTGTTGGCGACTTTTAATATAAAAAATTAGCATTGAACAAGCTCCCGATCAATGCAAATCAACATTTGAATTTAAATGCCCTTATGTAACTTGATTAGTCGGCCTCTCATTGGTAGAATGCCAGGCAATAACAATCCCAAGTAATGGGAAATTTCACGATTGAGTCACGTCTTACCGAGTAAGTTACATTACTCGGCCTAAATCAAGACTAGTAACTGATAGATTTTAGTCAAAAGGGATTGAATTGTAGCCATTGATCATTATGAGCATCCACTGTAATCTAAATAACTCTCTTTACAAAGAAATGCTTTGCTTAACAATTAACAAATCTATCAATAAAGCCACAACTACACACTAATATCCAGTCATGCCCCACGGTGGGGAATATCCACCGATGGATGCAAAGGAAAGGGGTTTTGATGTATTATTCTTATTCTTGCTAATCTATTGGATTTTGTTCCCCAATAATAGAACTTTTTTTTTGCACTATATTATTTTTGGGTGGTTTTCTGCGTTTGTATCTTTATGAAGTAATACTTGAGCTAAATTCTCCACTTGTCATAAAAGTGTTTTGACAATTTTGGTGTTTTTAATGAGAACATGGAAAATTGAATGAAAACTAACACTATTTAAAAAATTGTCCGAGTTTTACACCTCGAGGAGCGCCTTGATTCGAGGTGTCAAAGAATAGTCTTGAGGCGTAAGCCTCGAGCTCGTGGGTGAGGTTTATGCCTTTGTAAAGTGAGGCGTAAGCCTCAATGCAGTTGCGCCTCAAGGCGTATGAGGCACTTTGAGGAACGTCTGAGACACACTGTATTTGCTTACCATCCTAAGCAAAGCCAACGAGCATCATCCCGAGCTCCACACTTTTGTCTCCTAATTGTTGTCATCTCGAACGCCATACTTCATATTTCGATCATCGTCGTTCTAAGTGCTGCGCTTCGTCTCCCAATCATTGTGTCCTAAACAATGCATTGTCTCCCAATTGTCATCGCCCCAAGCCCTTTCGACATCGTTTGAGTTCGTTCAAGCGCCCCCTATTTTGGTTTCGACAGTGCGTCCCAGTCGAGCTTCAATAGAGTCTTCTTCTGTGCCCCGCAGACGAGCTGCTTTATTATCTATCACGTACGTGCTTTATCATAGTCTTCTCTGCAGGCAACTTCTTTGTTTTCCGCACCATAGATGAGCTTGCATGATAATTCCTTAAGCTTGAGGGATAGTAAATAGTAGTACATAATTATATATAGCTTTAATTTTGTTCGAAGAAGAGGTCAATTCACAATATTAATATATGAATTATGTTTACATTCAAATTCAATTTAATTTCCCGATAATTCTTCTATTTTGAGGCTTATGCTTCGATCCGCTTAGAGAATTACGCCTTGCCTCGTTTTGCTAAGTAAAAACGTCTCAATTCCCGATTTTACCTTTTAAAGCATTGGAAAATAGTGTTTTCACCAGCAGCCATCAACAAAATGAAGCTTTTCTTTCTCAAAAAATGAATCTATTCATGCGAAAATGAGAGAAATAGAGAATTTCCAATGCGTAGAGGAAGCATAGGAAGAAGTAGGAGAAATAACTACTACCCACCTAGCAACAAATTTGAGCAATTTTAGAAACAAATTATGGCAATTCGCAGCATCATATTGGAGCCTAGAAATAATAATTCACTGTCAAGTTGTTCAACCATAAGACTCATGGTTGCAGGATAAAGTTCTTTTGAGCCAAATAATAAGCATCCGAGTAATGTTCAAACCATTTGTTGTTAACAATGTAATACCTGAAGTCAAATGGCTAACTGCATATCTTGTAACTCCATCGCAAGAAGCACCAAAAGAAGAAAAAAAAAAGAAAAGAAAAGAAAAATGAAAACAGACTAAGATTTTTTAACCCTATTATACTTGAATTTGTTTAGTTGCAGGAGACTAACTCGAGACCTAGTAGGAAAATAGTGGTTGACCCAATTCCAACCAAATTTATGGTTCCATAGTTATCCATTTACAATGACTTATTTGACCCATGACATGATTTGCCGTTGGGGTGTGAAAGATTCTTGAATTGGTAGGAAAATAATTAGATCGTGGAATTAGGCTTTCTACGAAGGAATTAAGAGATAATAATTTCATTTCATAATATAATCGAGAGGTGAACAAGATGGGGCATTATTTTTATTGGAATTTATGATTTACAGTTTGGCCATGCCTCATTAGAGAGGAGAGAAAGGGCTTGTGTGGAGTTTGGGCAAAAAAAATGGAGAGATGGAGAGAGGGTTAGAAGTGAGTTTTGGAGGAAGGATAATGATTGTTCCTTCATGGTTGAATCTCTTTTATCTAAGTTACTTGAAGGCTTTGTTATGGCCTTAAATGGCCAGGAAATCTTGGTATTGATAAGCTATTGGATACAATACTCTCCTTATCTCAATATCATTGCAATTCTAGAATTTATGAGATATTCTCTTAATTCTTTTTTAGTTTTCATGCTTAAAACATTTAAATTAAGATTATCAAAGTTTAAATGAAGGGAAAATTCCTTCATATCTCTCTTAGTGTGGTCACTACCAAGGGTATGGAGGAGAGTTTGGTGGAGTGGATTTTGGGTAGTTTTCTTGATTTGCTCCACTAAAATTCTTTGTTCTCTTACCTTGGTCACCCTTCTCTGTTTGAATTTAAAAGTTCAGTTTTGCAATTTTTTCCAACCTCTTCTACCACTTGCACTTAAATCTCCTAATGGTGAATTTAACAAACTTTTGAGGTCCTCTTGATTCGTTGAAACTCATATGTGAGTCCAAAATTGTATTTATTTTGTTTGTGGTGTCAAATACTGTACAATGCTGACTATTCGTAGCGACATTGGATGGAGCAACACTGTATTGGTACTCAAAGTTGACGTTTGGTTCTATTAGAATCTTTAGTGACTTTAAGAATAGACTACCTAATAACTTATTAGATTCACAAAAAGCCAAGGAAAGTGGTTCTATTTTTTTTCTAAAAGAAATGAGACACTTTATAATTATAAGACTTATTTAAACAATGAGAAATCAGAGGTCCATTCCTTGAATAAATGGTTAGAAAACGTAGTTCTGATGAAGGGCTATGGGATGGCAAATTCAAGTATATTACCAACAAAAATATATGCATGTAGAAAAGCTAAGTAGATGGTTAAACAATTTTGTCTTAAAAAGAAGGGCACCAAGTGTTGACTCAGAGAATAACATGAGGTGGAAATTTGATTGTTGATCAAAAGAAGACGGTAACCAAGCAATGGCATATCCATTGTAGTTATCATATTTGGGACTAGACAACAAACATCATCTACCTCTGCTACCAGTGAACCATGCAATGAATGGTGGCATCAACTCAAGATTGAGAAAGGGTTTTCAAGGCCCATATAGATGGCTTCATATTCATAAATTCGTGACATTAAGAAATTTTTGTGATATCATAACATTCACTGACATGATGGATAAATGCAAACAACTTTATTAAATGAATAATGCCATTTAGGGATTTCAATTTAGGACGTGAGAAGGAAATCATGACTTGGGAGAATAAAACAGACCTTCAATTGTAGGAGTAATCAAGGCATTTATTGGTGAGGATGGCTAGGAGATAGTAAAGCAGAGTAGCCTACTCAATTTTATCTTCACTATGGTAAACCATCTTTATAATCCATCTCATCATTTTTTTCTTGATGCAGATCTTAATTTATATGATGATGCAAATACCATATGAGTTGTGATTAACATTTTGCAAGTTGAGGTAATAATGTAGAGTAGCCTATGCTGCTAATTTTTTTTGGAGGTAAACTATCTTTAAAATCAATCACGTCATTTCTTCTCCAACGAAGAAGGGAAGAAATTTTTATTCCTTGATATTTTTATAGTGATGCAAATGTTGTTTGAATTAAGGTTACCATTCTAAAGTTAGAAGAATAATTACTAGAATCAGAGAGCTTAGTAGATACATGTTTTTATTAGAATTTTAGAAAATTCATTGTAAAATAATAAGAACTTCGATCATTATATTTTGCAATTGTTATGATTCTTTTGACTTGAAAGCTCATTTTGGCCAGCCTCTCCTTAACTCATTTAAAACATTACTTTCAACTTACCACATGGCTGTAAAGTATGCAGCTGTTACAAAACTTACAACTGTCAAATTGCATTTCGTGCTATCAGTGTTTTGCTCCCTCAGCTTGATAAGAATTCAATCACAAATCATGATGAATGAAAGCCAAATATGAGATGACGTGATAAAAGAAGATGAAATCTTTTAAAAAATCAAGCAATACAATCTATTACACAACCTTCTAAACCAACCCAAGAAATCTTAGTGGATAGCTGGTTTAGGGATAACTTTCTATTTAAGCAACCTTATTTGAAATGATCTTTTTTTTTGAGCTAATCAATATTTTAAGAAGTAATAAGGATGTTTTTAATTAGGGCACATAAAAAATGCCATGAATGATTTGAAAAGCCAATCATGGTACTCGAGTAAATTACGATAGTCACCCAATTAAATGAAAAATTGGGAAGAAACAAACATGGTAAGGGAGGACATCTTAATGGTCATTGAAAATTGCTAATAGTGGACATCTTTAGAGAAGTTCAATACCTATGATAAATAGCCAATGTGATGCTGTAAAAGACAATTGGTAAATGAATTTTGTGCAGTGATCACACATATTTAAATTGAGCGAGTCTAAAAGATGCATAACTTTAACTTTTGTTGTTGAACATTGATCTTGTGGTGATATTAGTTGGATATCCCTTGTTAAGATTTCTTCATGCTTTCTTAGCTTATTATCAATTGAAAGTTTATCCAGATGACAAAAAAAAAATCACTTTTTTTAATATATGGGATTAATCATACAAGTTGATATCATTCGAGTTGAAGAATATTGTAGCGATTTACTAATGGATGATGGACAATATGTTAACATTCAAAAAATGCAACATGTGAAATTTATGTTGACTTACTGGTAGGATATTGAACAGATTTTTGAGACCCTGAGAAAGCACATCATGAAACTTAATCCTAATCAATGCATATTTAGAGCAAGCTTGATCTTGTTTCTTAGCTTCTTTCTCTTGCTAAGAGGGGTATAGTTAAACTCATATATAATATATATTTTTTCAATGTCACTCCCTCGATTACCTAAAATATTGGAAAAATTAATTGGGAACTCTGCTCAAAGTCATTTTTCTCAAAGCTGGGCAAAAGATGTATGCATTTCTTCAAGATGCTAAAATAGGGTTTAGTTTTTGTTCGAATGTAAGAATATGATGTAAGAATATAAGGAAACTTTTGATTAGCTAAAGAAATATCTTCCCACTTTACCTTTGGTGAATGATTCATGTCAAAGGCAACCATTGTTCTTCTATCTAAGAGGGCATCTCAACAAGCAATTCAAAATTGGTTTAAGAGGAGGGAATGAAACAAATTCCAATATGCTATGAGTAAAATACTAAACAACATAAAGCTAAACTATCCATTGGTGAGAAGTTAACTCTATTTATCTTGCATGCTGTGTAATTATTCATCATGTATGTCTCATAACTTTCATATATTTATCTCATGCATATATTTCTTACATGCCTATCTTACATGCCTATCTTAGATATAATGTCTATCTAAATATCATTCATCTTATGCATATCTTTCATACATGTCTTTCTTATATATAATATCTATCTAATATCATTCATTTCATGCATACAATATTTTTCTATTATGCTTATCTTTCTTACCTAACAATATAAAAGATATGCTTAAACTAGGGCATACATGGAGTCAGACACACTATTTGAACTAATGAAGATTATTGAGATTTAGAAACACAATTACTCACCTCGATTACCATGCTAGATTTTCAAACTTGAGTAATTAGTTGGTCGTTTGATAACCTTTATGTTGATTTATATAAGCTAAAGAACAAAATTTAACATTAAGATCCAACTATTTTTTACCAATCAAATTATTCTTCTTAAATTAGCATAGAATTATTTACCTATAGTTTACGTAACTGTCCTACGACGATCTTCTATACGCTTGCCTTTAACTCTTCGCCTCAAGTAACCAACCTGAAATCTTAAACAAATTAGGAATTCATAATATATTGATTTATAAGGTAATTTAGCTCAAAATATCATTGATTTGCTATAACATACCTTAAATGACTTTCTCGGCTACCAACCTTTCCCTTCTGCTGCCTATTATTTTCTCTCTTCTTCTAACACTTCAAATCTCCTTTCCCTTCCGTTGAATTCGTGTTAAATCCCTTATAGAAACTCGCAAGTCACGTTCAACACATTTCACACAAGGTCGACGCCACCAACGACTATCAAAAACGAATAATGCACAAAAATTGAGGCAAATCTCGACACATAATTAAAATGAAAGGCTCCAATAGCGTGAAATAGAGTTTTGTACTTATCAATTTCACTCCAGAGCCTTAAAAAGCCGCCTGCGGCTCCGTATCGACCGCTCACCCCTTTTTTGTTCGCAGTTGCTACAATGGTCCGAGCAGAACCTCGCGAGACTTCCCTCGACAGTTGTTCGTGGTTGCTACAATGGCCCTAGCAGAAGCCTCGCGAGACTTCCCTCGGCAGAGAGGATCGACATGAAGGAGGATGGGGAACGAGAGAAGAGGATCAGGAGAGGGAGTGGGACACGACTTACTTCATGTCGTGCAGGGCTGTCAAAAAAACTCGTTGTTCACGAACAAATTGTGTTTGGCTCGTTCGTTAAGTAAACAAACCAAACATGAACAAGTTATTAAAACTCGAATTATAAACGAACCAAACACAAATAACTCTTTGTTCGCTCGTGTTCGACATGTTTTAGCTCTAAAAAAAATTATATAATTATTTGTATAATAATATATTACATATATTATTTATATAATAATATATTATATATATTTATATCTAAGTTTAAATCTTAACACCTCGTGTGGTAATGTGGTTAATACCTTATTTTGCGTACATTTGGTTTATGTTCAAATCCAAAACTTTACATTTATTTTTTTCAATTTTATTTTAACGAGCCAATTTTGAGCCGAACATGAACACGAATATTTAAATCGAGCCTAACACGAACAGACTGTTCATGAGCCGATTTTGAACACGAGCTGATTCAAGCACGAACAGTTTCAAATAAGTCGAACACGAGCCATGTCTGAGCTCGCTCAAGCTCAGCTCGTTTACAACCCTAATGTCATGTGGCTACCCAGATGCCGCTCGACCCTTCTGTTCGGCGCCCCTTACATTCGCGTCTGCGGGCTGAGCTGTGATTGCAACTCCTTATAGGACCTACTGCTGGGCACGACAAGAGGGAGCACCGTGCGAATGAAGTCGAGAGGGGGAGAGGAATTGCAAAGCTCTGAAAGGCAAATCCCCTCATTTCGACGCATCACAAGCTAAATATCGCATGTGAGGTTCTTTAGGAAAAGTGAGGGGCATTAGGGAGGAGTAATTAAAGGGTTAATTAAGATTTAGGCTCCGTTTGGGGCCGTTTTTTTGCGGCTTCGAGGCCCCGAATCGCGAAAATTTATCGTTTGGCTCCCAGCGTCGCGACAGAACGAAGCTAAAGCGGGCCGCGAGATCCACCCCGTGGCCCCAGCTTTCGCCTTCTCAAATACTCTTTTTGCCCTTGGCGCAAAGAAACCCTCGTCCCGCCTATTCTCACTCCTCACTATCTCGCCTCGCCTTGTGTCGCCGCGTGCGTTCTTTTTCCTCGACCAGGACCAAATCGAGAAAGCCTATTCCCGCGCCTCGCCATCTCGCCTCGCCTGGTGTTGCCGCGCGCGTTCTTCTTCCTCGACCAAGACTGAATCCAGTAAGCATGAGGTAGGTAATCCTAAACCCATCTTCTTCTTTTATTTTTGAGCTCTCTTCACCACTGAGAAGAGTTCAGAAATTTGTTTTGGCGAGTTGAAAAGTTTCTTCTTCCATAACAATGTAAAATTTTCTGTTTCTTTGTTTTATAAAAGTGTCCTGCAATTATGTGAGACGTGGATCATTTGTTTCGTAGGTGTTGATAGAATTGAGGGTTTGTGGTATGTTTTAGAGCAGATCTTGCAAGAGTTTTATCATGAGGAGGTTGGCTTGCAAGAGTTTCTCATTTTTTTCGATTTTTACTGTACAACAAATGCTTGTTGCCTCCCAGTTCCTATGTATTTACATATCTAACACCTAAACTTTACTTTTTTCTACTTTCTAATTGATTTTACTGTTGTTTTTCATGACTTTGTTTTGTTATAGTAATAACATGGATAGTAAGTCTAAAGAGGTTGCTACACCTGCATTGTGGGAAAAAGACACGAAAATAATATTTTGCGATCTTTGTCTTAAAGAGATTGAACGGGGAAATAAGCCAACCTACGACCTATTTCAATAAAGAAGGATGACAAAATATTATAAAAAATTTCAAGAAATATACAGACAGAGAATACGACATGTTGCAAATGAAGAACAAGTGAAACCAAATGAAGAAGGAATGTAATATTTGGAAGGAATTGAAAAGGGGTTCTACCGGTCTTGGTTGGGATCCAGTGAAACAAACAGTTGATGTAACTGATGAATGGTTGGCTTAAAAACTTGCGGTGAGCTTCGTTTGTAAACTTCTTTATTTTGTAACTTTTTATTTTATTCTAATTGGGTGTTTATCAATTTCTGTGTTGGTGGTGCTTGTTGCAAAAAAGTTTAAACTTTCTGAAATTGAGTCTGAATTGGAGGAGAAACTCGACCGCATGTTTGGGGGAGTAGTTGTAACGGGGAACTATGCATGTAGCCCAAGCGAGATAGTGTTCGCTGACAATGTCGCGAATCTGGGAACCTCTGGAGGTTCAGTTGATTTCATTGACATTCCCAACCCAGATCAGAACGAATATGAAACCATTTCCTGTTCCAAACGTCTGAGGGTTATTGATAAAAGAAAATCTGGTGCTTCTTCCCTCAGAAACGAGCTATCTGAGACAGTTTTCTTGTTTCAAAGCAGAATGTCAGACTTCTCATTCAAACACTATCGCGGAGGCACTTGAAATCCTAAGTGCTACACCCGAAATTTATGCACATGAAGAGTTGTATATGTTCGCAGCAGAATTGCTAGAAAATCCGGTCCGTAGGGATTTCTTTGTGCAGATGCTTGCCGCCCGCATAGTGACATATATTCAGCGTTTTTATGATCGTTTGAACATTTGAGATGTTTTATATTTTTCATCACTAGAACATTTTCACTACATTATCTATTTTATTTTTCTAGAGTTGTACTTGTGAACTCCGTTGTACAATCTTAATTATTTGCAAACATTTGTTTTTTTATTGTCTGATACTCTCATATAAATGATAATTGTTTAGGGGAACATTTAGGGATACTCATCACTATGGATGCAAATAGAAGAAAACGGGTGGAGACTCACATGGATACACGCAGGAGAAAGCGAAGAGGGATGTTTCTGACGACAATATATTTGATGTACGAGTACTTGATGTACGAGTACTAGATGTACGAGTACTATAACACGTACATTGATCGGTCGTCATGCATGACATCTTCTTATATTGGTGATAAATGGGTTAAATAGTTGCTTGCGGGACATCCAACACGATTTTGTAATATGTTTCAAATGAGCTAGGCAGTATATATCGATCTTTTGAAATTACTCGTCGGATCTCACGGTCTTCATGGATCTTCGAGGACCAATCTACGTGAGGTGCTCGCAATAACACTTCATATTATCCCAAAATGAGTCTATACGAGGAGGGTTTGAGCAATTTCAACACTCATCAGAAAAAATAATCAGATAATTCTTAATCGGATTGAACACACTTGTTAGTCTGTCCTCTCATGTCATCAGACCCTCAGATTATAAGTTTGAGCAGATACCCACTGAGATATCACAAGATGCGCGATATATGCTCTTCTTCAAGGTATTCTCTCAGATGCATTATAGTTAATTTTGTTAGAGTATGCAATGATATGTCAAACCTAACATTTACTTATCAGGACTGCATTGACGCGATTGATGGAACACATGTTAACACACGTATCCCAAATAGTGATAATGTGACATTTATCGGCCGTTATGGTAGCCCTACCCAAAATGTCATGGCCATCTGCGACTTTAGCATGTGTTTCACTTTTGTTATGGTTGATTGGGATGCTAGAGAGGCTTGCACTGCAGAATTATTTGGAGTGAGGAAACTCGCAGATTTATTATTGAAGTGGGGCAAAGCCGTTAATGAATGGAAATCAGACAAGGGAGTTGGAAGCCTACGGAACATTGTTAATTCTGACTTAGATGTGAATGTGCTTGAAAATCTTAAACCATACAAAAATCTAAAGAGTTTGTTTATATTTTCATACAAGGGTGTAAGCACTGCAAAATGAATGTACAATATAGTTGCACAAATTAAAAATACATTTTCTGAAAAATGTGAAGGATGCTAAAGAGGCTTGCACTGCAGAATTAATTGAGAAGACAAAACTCGCAGATTTATTATTGAATTGGGGGAAAACCGTTAATGAATGGAAATCAGATAAGGGAGTTGGAAGCCGACGGAACATTGTTAATTCTGACTTGGATGTGAATGTTGTTGTACCTTTGTAACATGCCACCTCAAGTTGTTGTACCTTTGTAACATGCCAAAAGCAAAGCTTTGCAACTTTGGTGTTTAATGTATTAATTGCTACATTTTGTTTAATTAAATGGTTAGTTACCTGTGAAGCTGTAGATGAAGTTTGGTTGTAGGATGGAAGGAGCGCAGCTTTCTCTGATTAGTTGTGTTGAGCTCTCTATTAATCCGTACTGAAACTTCATGCTTCTTGTTGTGTTATGGAGATTATGATAGCTGTATTTTTTCAGCAGGGATGGAAAATTGCAGCTCTTTGAGTAGTTATGGTTAGCTGCCTTTTTGTCTTTAATGAAACTCTAGCTTTGTTGTGGTGTTATGGGTTTTACTAATGCTAATCCTCATCAACTTCCTCTTTTTAGCTGATTCTGCTAAATGCTCGTTAGATCTCTCCTTCCAATCCAGGGAAGGACCTTTTAACATAATATTTTTTTTCTAACTTTTCAATGGAATCACCGAAAATGTTATATATGAATCGAGTGGTATGTATGTAAATTTTCCAATGATTAATGCATGTTTACATGGTTCATGAGAGAGGTAATTTATAATAATAATATATGTTTGAGGTGGGCATTTGAGAATAGTTATAGAATTGGGGAGTTGGAACATATGAGCGAGTTGCACAAATTAAAAATACATTTTCTGAAAAATGTGAAGGATGCTAGAGAGGCTTGCACTGCAAAATTATTTGAGAATGGTTATAGAATTGGGGAGTTCGAACATATGAGCCAGTTGCACAAATTAAAAATACATTTTCTGAAAAATGTGAAGGATGCTAAAGAGGCTTGCACTGCAGAATTAATTGAGAAGACAAAACTCGCAGATTTATTATTGAATTGGGGGAAAACCGTTAATGAATGGAAATCAGATAAGGGAGTTGGAAGCCGACGGAACATTGTTAATTCTGACTTGGATGTGAATGTTGTTGTACCTTTGTAACATGCCACCTCAAGTTGTTGTACCTTTGTAACATGCCAAAAGCAAAGCTTTGCAACTTTGGTGTTTAATGTATTAATTGCTACATTTTGTTTAATTAAATGGTTAGTTACCTGTGAAGCTGTAGATGAAGTTTGGTTGTAGGATGGAAGGAGCGCAGCTTTCTCTGATTAGTTGTGTTGAGCTCTCTATTAATCCGTACTGAAACTTCATGCTTCTTGTTGTGTTATGGAGATTATGATAGCTGTATTTTTTCAGCAGGGATGGAAAATTGCAGCTCTTTGAGTAGTTATGGTTAGCTGCCTTTTTGTCTTTAATGAAACTCTAGCTTTGTTGTGGTGTTATGGGTTTTACTAATGCTAATCCTCATCAACTTCCTCTTTTTAGCTGATTCTGCTAAATGCTCGTTAGATCTCTCCTTCCAATCCAGGGAAGGACCTTTTAACATAATATTTTTTTTCTAACTTTTCAATGGAATCACCGAAAATGTTATATATGAATCGAGTGGTATGTATGTAAATTTTCCAATGATTAATGCATGTTTACATGGTTCATGAGAGAGGTAATTTATAATAATAATATATGTTTGAGGTGGGCATATAAATATTTTTTAAGCCGTGAGCATCATGGAATTGGTATATTTGGATTATATTCCTTTTCGTTCTGCATGTTTTATATAATATGCCTCCAGAAGCTAATTTTGGATTTTGTGTTTGTGCTATTTGATTTATGATAGTTTGTTTTAGTTTATGCTTGTTCATTAAATAATTTGAGACTAGCACATGGTGATTCTATCCTTGCTGGTTAACAAATCCTGTTTGCTAATATATATTCATTCAAGGGCTATGTTGATTGCTTGAAACTGAAAAATGCAAATGAGTTTTCTTGATTTTTATATTTGCAGTGTTGGTAGTAATAGAAGTTAATGGTTGAGTAAAGGATGCAGTTCTGTGTTTTTCATGTATACATTGGTAATGATAGCATGTATTCAATGGATTTTATTGAATTTAGGGATTTCTGAGGTAGGTTTCAGCGAATTCTGGTTCTTCAACGATTTGGTTAGAAGAACGAAGCTAAGCTTAAAATCCATGGGAGGAGCTCAATAATTTTGGACAAATGTGTAAAGTTGCAGATTTTCCTGATTTTATCATGTGTCTACATGTGTAACACCTGGATTTGATTATATATGTGCTGATTTTCTAATTTTTCAATATTTGTGTGCAGATTTTCTGATTTTAATTTATATTTACATACATACTACCTTACATATGCATGGAATTGTGTATTTTATTTTTTTCTTACGTTGAATTAGTGGTGTTTTTTTGTTGATTTGCTATGAAAGATTTGGGTGTTATAAATGTAAAATTTAAAATTTAGGTGTTAAATCTGTTAATACATGAGAGTTGGGTGATATGTGTGCAAATGCTTGGTTATTAACTGCGTATAAGAATGATTATTTGGTCTTTATATTGTTGCTTTGACTGAATATGCATCTTGGCACCCGTTGAAATTATTTTAAATTGTTTTTTTTTTCTGTTACTTTTCTTTGTCCTGTCAAAGTCTATTGAAGTTCTTGATGAAATAGTTATGACATCAAGAAGCATTCGTTTGAATTAGTCGTTCTAGAAGAAACTTGGAGGTCGTGTTGTAGAAATAACTCGTGAAGGAGATCCATAAAAATGGGTGCAGTCATTCGAAATATGTTGTTGAATCTTATTGAATGTTCAGAAAGCATCTCACCCACTCATTTATCCCCAATAAAGTTGCACGTTATGCGGGGTATGCAAATGCTGTTGGATTAATAATACTTCAACAACAATATCTCAATAGCTGCAGCCCACATCTTTCTTTTACGGCGTTCTTGTTCTGGATCCATAAAGCATCATAAAATGAAGAAGTGTTGACAGAAAAATGAAATAGCAAAAAGGATTACAAAGCATCATAAAATGAATTACATAAATGAATTTTTGTTTTGTTTTGAAATGAATTTTTGCTTTTGAAATATCAAATATATTGATGTCACATTTCTGTTACAAAAAAAATTTACTAAACAGAGGTAGACTGATCATTTTTCCAGAAATAGCTGCTCTGCAGTTATTTTCACGCAGCTGTACCAAACAGATAGTCAGCTTCCCCCCAACCGGGGGCAGCGCAGCTACAGCTGAAAAGCTGGGAAGCTGCAGCTGCACCAAACAGAGCCTTAATTTAGTTTAATTAACTTATAACTTCTGATTTTTATAGTTTTCAATTCATTCAGAATTTACATATAATATTATATATTAAATTGATTGATTTTTTTGTGTAGAACTTTATAAAATTATTTTGATTGAAATGCTAGGGATCCAAAAATTGGGGTATATTTTCAGTCGCCAAATTTTTAATCAAATTTGTCATAACTTGGTTACTACGCATCCACCGGTGCATTCTCATTTCAACAACAAAACTTAATTTTATGTTTATTTTTACAAGCAAACATTTTGCGTCATAAAGCATTGAAGTTCTTACCACCATCTTATAAAATTTTTCTTAAAGTCTAGGCTGTACTTTTCTATCACCCAAAAAGGCTCGTGCATTCCTCTACTCCAACCATCTTACTTGAATTCTAACTAATAACATCCTCATCTATATCTCCATATATTTGAACAATAAACCTGAGATATCTAGAATGTTTACTCCTTTTAATGACTTGATCAATCATGGTTACAACCCCACCATTAGATCTATTACTACTAAATTAACATTCCATGTATTCATTTTTAGATTATACAAACTAAAACCTCTAAGGTGGACCTTCATAATTTTAGTTTTTTCTTAACACTCTCTAGTTTTATCCACAAGAAGGATATCATCAGTGAAAATATACAAAATTAAAATGTGAATCTAATACTCTTTATCATATATGCTTTTATTGTAGCTAAGAGACAAATAAGATATATCTCAAGCCAACAAAAACCTTATTGGTCTTTCAAATACATAAAAAATGGTAATGTTATCAAATCTACGAAAGTACCTTCATATCTAAAGGAAGAGTTGCTTGCTTATCAAGAAGTGGCAAGAAAATCCAAATAGAATTTGTCTATGGAGGATAATGCGAAAATGGTTAGTATAAATGAAAAAATAGATGTTCAATTTCTTTCGCACCGTGGTAAAAAAAATATTTAAATCAAGTTTTGGATTGGAGATTATGAACATATCTAAAATTAAAACTTCAAAGCATAATGTTTTTAATAAAAAAAAATGAAAAAGAAGTTGCTAGAAGGAAAAATATAAGACAAATGAGAATTAAAGAAAATGTAAATAAGAATAGCAGTGACAAAACTATACAATGCTTTGTTAGGTTGGTTTATCAAGTATGAATCACTTTAATATGGTGAAGTTGGGGACTTTTGGTCATATGGTCGACACAATTGCACAATATGGGTTAGATCTTCGACCACATCTTATCATGGTTTAAGAGTTTCTTTATTTGAAAATGAATTACAATCAACTATGAATGAGATATAAATTAGCAAAAAAAATTGGGAAGAGAGATGCACTCTTTTGTTTGATGGATGGACTCATCACAAAGAATAATCTAAATTAATATTTTAGTTAATTCACTTTCACGTATTGTACTCCTGGTCTCTAGATGCATATGAATATTCAAAAGTTGCGATGAATCTCTTTGAACTCTTAGATGTTCAAATTAAAAAAAAAATTGAAGAAAATAATGTGCTTTAATTAGTTACAGGTAATCTCTCTAGTTATGTTGTTGTAGGTTTGTAATTTATTTTATTTACTACTAAATACTTGTATAATTTAATTTTCTTTAAATTAAAGAATGTCAACACATTTTTTTGTTTATGTAGACCAAATACTAATGAAAAAAAGGGCACACATGTATTGGATATCATGTGCAACAAATATATTGAATATTATATGTGACACATTATATTGATCGTATGTTAGAGGACAATGAAAAGATGGGTGAAATAAAAAATATAATAAATTTTTTTTTGAAGTTAACTAGCTACATATATAGTCATGAATTTGTTTTTAATATGATGAGGAAATATACCAGTGGTGTAGAGTTGGCGAGTTTGGTTATTACTCATGTTACAACTTCATTTTTCACTTTTGCCGACATATATTTCAAAAATATTTTAGTAGTGGTGCGAAGTTGACGTATGTTTATTTCAGAAGATTATAATAAGTTTAAATTAGTTTTGATTATAAAGAAAAAAGGTTAAGTAGATCATTCTGAAGATTAGTTTTTGGAATGACGTGTTTTACGCTTTAAATATTACAAGCTCAATTATGAAGATGCTAAAATTAGTAAATAGTGATAAACAACTTGCTATGGGTTATATTTATGATGCAATAAATCAAGTCCATGATGCAATCAATGGGTTTTTTTAGAGGAGATGAAAATAAATTTGATCAAATCTTTTATATTATTAATAATAGAAGGACGTGCCCATTTCGATAGCCATTGCATCAAGTTGGATGTTATCTGAATTCATATTTTTATTAATAATAATAAGTCTATGATACAATTAGATGCACCATTGATAAAGGCGTATATGCAACTATTGCTAGGTTAGTAGAAAAATTAAAATGAAAGAATGTTAATAAATAAAAAATATTATTTATAATTATGCTAGTTTTCTTTTTGCAATTGAGTACGCCATTGACAACAAAGATATGAAAGTTCCAAGTATGATTAATTAAAATTCTTATTTTATTTTTGTATTTAATTATATAATTTTTGTTTAACATGACATTATGTTAAGAAAGACTGAGGTAGATCTAGGAAGACTTAGGCTTACTGTATAAAAAATGATATTAATTTATTAGAACGAAATGAAAATACGACACTAAATAGGACGCAATGGAGAAAAATGATTCACGTAGCTAACCCCACGTAGTGGGATTCAAGCTTTGTTGTTGTTGTTGTTGTTGATGATGATGACATTATAATTATTACAATAGAGTGGTGGGACATGTATGTTGGACTAACTCTAACTTCACAAAAATTAGCTGTCAAAATATTTAGATTTACTTGTAGTGTTGGTGGCTGTGAGAGAATTGGAGTGTCTTCAAGCAGGTTAATAATATTTGAATTTTCCTAGTAAATAATTTATAGACTTTAAACATATTAAATAATTTATATGTTTTATGTATTTATATTTTTATATTTTTATAAATTTATATGAAAATTAGAAATGAACTATATTAAACGCGCCCGAATCAAGTTCAATCAAGATTTAAAGAGAAGATTCAATTTTGGAGATGTTATTGATTCAATCAATTTGGATTCAATTGATGAAAGTTGTGAACAGTTGATTGGCAATAATTTGGTGATGAAAATCTTACTTGAAAATAAATTGAAGAAAATTCAAGAGAAGTTGATTGAAGATGGTCTATTAAGATTTAATAGGGTATAAAAGGGGGGTTTACCTACATTGATGACGAGTTCATCTCGACTTGCATTCACTTCTCCTGTGCCAAAAGAGAAGATGAAATTTGTTCACAAGAAGAAGGTGAAGAAATGGAGAAAGAAGAAAATTTTGAAGGTGATGAAATTCTACTTGAAGGAGAAAGTGATTATGTGAATGAAGAAAATGATGAAGAATACTGAATTCCTTTGGCTTCTTTTTTGAAACTTGAGAATTTAGTGGTTTATTTATGCTTGAAAATTTATATTTTGTTTTGATTTATTCTTTTTTTATAATTTTTAAGTTTTTAATTTTTGCAACAAACTATTAGAAATTATTTGATATTTTAATTTGCGGATTTACCCTCAATTTTTGTTTTCAAATTAGGCATCGCACAATACCTTTTTTCTATTTATATCAAATTTTAATGGATAATTTTTTATAATTATTAATGAACGTATTTATATATTAATATTTTTACATAACTTGTTTGTCTTTGCTTAATAAAAGCATCGCTTTTCTTTGCACTTTGCTCTTTGAAGCAAAAATAAAGCCTCGCACCTTGTATTGTGTTTTATGTTTTGCTTTTTGATGACAGTGGATTTGATGAGGGATCAATTAAGTTTGAAGTATACTTCAAACATGATTTGAACATACTTTGGTATAGATAAGGCTCAAGAAGATCTAAATAAGGTTCAAATATAGTTTAATATAGTTTGAATAAGATTTTATTAAGATTTAAACATGGCTTGGTTGGAATAATGCTTACACAAGGCTCAATCAAGGTTTGAACTTTGTTCAAACTTTATTTGAACATAGTTTAATATAGTTTGAACATGGATATATTAAGATTTGAACTTGTCTTAGTTTGAATAAGGTTCACACATGGCTCAATCAAGTTTTGAACAAGGTTCGAGGTTTGTTCGATTATTGTTGAAATGCGATTTTAATATAAGCTCAAATAGGGTTCAATTAAGATTCACAAGAACATAGTTGGAATAAAGTGGAGGCAAAGTTTGAATAAGGTTCAAATATTCTTCAAACATGATTCAAACTTGATTTGATTTATTTTATTTTACTTGCATCATCTCTTTTGAAATTGAATCATTTGAGTTATATTGTTTTGTTTGTATATGTTTGCTTTTAATCATGTCCATAAGGAGTCATTGTATTGCAAGGTTAATATCTAAAGTTGGAGGTGATGGATAATTATTTGGCAATTTGAGGTTATTGTTTCCATTATAAATGCTCAGACATCCCATTTAGTCATTCTTTAAGTTTCCTAAACTATAATTTTTTGGAGCTTTGATTTATTAACTTTTATTCAGAATGGTTAATCATGATGACAGTGAGGACAACTCCATTATATTTAACATTGGAGGCTATGAAATTAAATTTGGTGCGGTTGAATTTGCCTTAATCATAGTGATATGGTTTGGGGAATACACCCCCCACCCCCCCCTGAGGAGGAATTTAATAGGATTAGCTCATAGATAACTTCCTGGTGTGGATAAGAACTTCAAATATTTAGACATGGAGAGGACATTTATGGAGTTCATTATGAGAGGTAGTGTTTGGAAGCTTTTGTTGTGTTTCTTTGTTTCTTTGTAGATGTTGTCCTCCTCAACTATGGCTAACGCTGTACTTTTTATCGAAATTGTTTGATTGATTGAAAATGATGAAGTTTTTTTAAGTGCCCATTGGTATGATGTTGTGGTAGAGGATATTGAAAGGGTGGAAGAGAGATATGATGCATTATGAACTATTACCTTGAAGAAAAATGCCCCTATCCAATACATTATAAATAAATTTGGCATATCTTTATAATATTGGATTTATGAAGCCATCCTAAAGCATATATGATATGGATGAGGTGCAAGGAGGAAGGAGATGGGTTAGGAGGTGGAGGAGGTATATTAGGAGAATATATGGATCCAGCTGTTGCCAACATGTGTATAATTAAGATGGTTGAAAGGCTGGGGAAGGCTTCCCAGCTCTTGCCATTACACATAACATTGACACAATTATTAGGGTTTATAAAATTAAAGTAGATGAGTAAGAATTATTCGATTGGGATTTCACAGATCAATCAAGAAAGAAACATAAGCTAATGAATTCATGTGCCATCATTGATCTTATTCGCTTGATCGATGAGAAGCCGTTGTCTTTCTTCGAATCTTGGATAATAGGCCTTGTTGATAGCTCTAAAGAGAAATATACGAGAGTGTGCAATAGGAGCGCACTGCAGTTTCAAGAGTTGAGTTTCCCACAACATGATTAGAGATTAATATGATAAATATTTGATTTTATTGAAAGTATGAGTTCTTATATATTCGTTATGTTGACATCAATTTTTATTTTTGCAACACAATAAATGGGCGAATTTGACACCACTTAAAGACCTAGAGGTGAATTGTTTGATCAACACTGCAAAACAGTAACCTTCACTTATAACTATCACAAGAGAAATGATTGTTTCAATTGGCCTAACGAGGCAATCATATTGTTGAATTTATGAGCTAACACAGAACTTATAATTTTTGATGAACTAGGATAAAGTTGATTGAATGATACGTAAATTCTCATCTTTTATGAAGGACATAATGTTGTTTGACTTTCACCCCTCTTACTTTTGAACTAGACCTTGTAAGCAACGATGAGTTCTTTTTGTAAGTGCTTTGCTAAGTTGCTTGAGATATTGTTGCTGTTTTGCAATTTATAGGAATTTTTCGTACTGAAATGTTTTTAAAGGCGGAGGGCTACTATAGTTGAGATTCTCATGTCTACAATAAGACAGCTTATTTGAAATTTTAATAAATTTGAAGTAATTTAAGTAGTTTTTGCCCATATAATCTAATGATTGATTTATATCCTTTTTGCGGTGCTAATTGTGAAATGCACACTATATAACATATCATATATTTAATTTTAAAGGCAATTTTCAGAAGTTGTACTTGTTCATGTACAATTCTATAACAATTATTTTTGTGTAGATTTATTTCATAGCAATATATATCTATAGATTTATTCATATGTACATTGCTTTTCTTTGTGACAAACTTAAATTTTTTTACGTGCATTTATTCTTTCATTAATCCAATATATATTCGTTTACATCATTCATCAATTTACATCTGTTGTGTTATGGATGTCATGATTGCACTTAGTTTGTTGCATTAAACTTATCAACTATTATGTTATAATCCATATTCAAATCATATTTTAACCATCATCAAAGCATGCTTGAATTTTGCTTGAACCATGTTTACAAAAGTTTCAAACTCTGCTCAAATCCTGTTCAAACCATTGTCATGTGAAACAAACTTCAAATAAGTAGACCACAATAAAAAAATGGGATGTTTTGATTTGAAATAAACTTTTGGGCATTTTTGTCCTTAAAAGAATGGACATATCTTTTCAATTTCTGCTATTATGGGACATATAAAGTCAAATTTTATTTCTCACAATAGCGAAAATTAGAGAAATATAGCATTTTATTTTCTTGGAGAAATATGCTTGAATTTTGTTTCGGACCAAAATACTCACTCTCTTTATTACTCTAGATTTTTAACCAAATGTTGTAAACCTCATTAATGGTTATATGACCTTTTGATTATAGGAACTTATTCAAGCCTTCTTCTTCATAGCATCCTCTTTATTTAAAGCATAATTTTTGAGTTGTGATGATATTTATGTTGATTTCTATCTATTCATCATTTGTGAGTTTAATGATATGATTCATTTGGGTTATTTATAATTGAACATGGTGTTCATACTCTAATGCCTAAGTCTAGAATGAATGTAGATATAATAACGATAATGGATATCATATTACTTAAAATTTGATCAATTGATGATCAAACAATGATCAAACTATTTTTAATATTCAAATAATGACCGAAACATGATTGAATTTAGATTGATCGTGTTCAAAGATGAATAAAAATGGTTTAATCATGGCTAGCCGATGAATGATTGAAGTATGATCAAACATGAGGCCAAAGATAGACTGAAGATGGCTTGATCATTGTTTGAGAATGCTTCGATCATTTTTCTAAATGGTTTGATCTTTGTTTGGAGAAAGCTTGATCGTAATTTGAAAATTGTTAGATTACCATTTGCTGCTTTATTTCCCCAAATCTTTTTTTAAAAAAGGCTTCAACGCAAAGGATATATGTTAAAACTAAATACTGACATTTCATAAGTTTTTGATTGTCCACAAAAACGTTTGTATCAATATATGGCCTTTGTAATTCGAAGTTTACTTGAATGCTTGAATGTCAGGATGTCGGGCTATAACGATCCCGTTGTTGGCCGTTAAATGAGGAAAGAAACATATATATATATATATATAGTTTTGAAATGTAAGTTTAATTTTGGAAATACGAGATCGAACCGATCTCATATAGACAATAGTTTAAATAAACGAGCACAACACTACAAGTGACATACCTATTCCGAGAAATAGATATCACTTATCCGTGAGGCTCGATTAAATAAACTAAAGAATTTATGACATCCATTTTAATATGTGAACTTTTATGTTGACCGACAAATTCTCCTACCTAATATTAAAAATTATATTGGGTTTATGTTACCTGAGTTCTTCAATGTTACCTGAGTTCTTAAAGCTCCGCAAACCCCTATAGTTAATTACGTAATTACGTCTCAAATGACTGAAGTCACTTAAGAGAACTCTTGATGATGATCAGAGTATATCTTCATGAATTCAAAGTTTAGGGTTTTCAAGATTGGACATAGAAAATTCAAGTGGGAAAAGGACTAATTAGGAACATGTATTTCTGTAGTTAAAGGAATGAAAAGTAAGAGATGTCACGGATCCTGAGAAGAACCTCGATGACTTCCCAAACTATCCTATTTTTTGACTTCAATTTCGAGAAGATGTTATTTGATGTTTCATCCTGCCAATTTTATTATTATGACTTATATTTGCGTGATACGACCAATACAAATAGCCTGGAAAATATGAGGGGTTACGTCGCATCAGACGACAACCTCGAAACCTAAAGTGAGTTAGGACTTAAATTGCACAACATGATTATGCAAAAGTTTAAAAGATAAAGTGAGGATTTATGTCGCGCTAAACATACTACCTCGAAGTCCTATGGTTTGTTATTTAAGCTAGAGATAAATTTGTTGTTGTAGATCGTCATCCTCCCTGTTGCTTCTCCATCGTGCCGCCCACGAAGACTTGCTCCAAGCTCCAAGCTGTAGCAACTCCAAGTTTAGTTTATGTTTTGTATTTGCAAGTATAATTATTGGGTCGGTGATCTACTGCTGGGTACCTCCTATAAAACAGGACTACTGACCTCCTATTTTAAGGGTATGATATGCCAAAAGAAACAGTTGGAGATACAGTAAAGGAAAATAGTAAATAGTGCATGTTGACCTCATTTCTGGATGAGGTCTTTTTTTTGTCTCTCCTTAGAGCCTAGGGTCTAGCTTTAGGCTTCCCTTGTTCGACTCTCTTAGAGGACTAGTACAAAACCCACACTATTTAGAAAATTCGAGCCATCTCGTCACTCCTTTGAGTTTCACATGAGAGGTCCCAAATTCTCGACGTTCTGTTGAGTTGATTAGGATCGACACATGAAACTCGAGTCGAGTTCCTACATTAATAGGAGCAGCCCCTAGGGAACCCCTTTGTGACCCGAACGCTCGATAACGCCACATTTTGCGCACGCATCGCACCCCACACGATTTTAGCTTAAATTGACTCGTTCGCCGGCAAACTCGTTCGAACGACCCCGAATGAGGAAACGGGCCTCGCCGACGCGTCCGTAACGTCGACTTTAGCTAGGAAGGACACCCATATCTCTATAGTTTCGCGCACGAGCGTCTAGCACAAATATCGTTGCACCTTTTTAGCGGTGCGCGGACCCAGACTCAGCCCAGGGCAGACTCATATCCGACTCGTGTTTGATTCAGGCTGGACTCGAGCTGAACACGGGCTAGGCACCAGCTCACTTGAATTTGAAATTCAAATTTCAAAATTCAAATGAATTATTTAAATTCTGCCTTAATTAAAATTAATTCAGGTCTTAATGTTTTCGATTTAATCTACCCCTGTATTGTATTTAGAAACTATTTAATTCTCCGCCAATTGATTTGAGTAACGACTCCTGACCCCGCTCGAATTCTAAAAGAAAGGCAGGCCTTCTTCCTCCGCGGTCGGCTTGAGTCGCCTCCCCCGAGCTCCTCTCTCCCGCTCGCCTTCTCCCCCTCGAGATTTCTCTGCTCGATCCCTCTCAACAGGAAGAGACGAAGCATCCTTCACTGTTCACTGCGCCGAAGATTCTCGCCTGCCCCGCTCGTCTTCCCGAGCTCCTGCTCATCTTCTTTCGCTCGCAAAACTTTTGCCTGCTCGTCTCCTTCCTCTGCATCAAACGAAACCCCGCTCGACTCCTGTTTTTTCCCCTCGCGTGCGAACCGAACTCACGTGACCGAAGCTCTCTCGACCGCCTCGCTTCTCCTCTGTGCGACGGGACTCGTGCTCAACCGAACTCCCTCCTTCCTCCGCACCGAGCCCCTCACCTGCTCGTGTTTTCCTCGCTCGACTGAACAGTCCCGTTCGTCTCCCCCGCTCCTGTTGCGCCTCTCCCTCACGACCAGAAGGCTGAACGCCCTCCTCCGCTCGCTCGCTACTCTTCTGCGACTCAATCGCATCCTAGCCGAAGCTCTTGCTCGCCTCTACTCTCTCAACTGAACTCTTCTCTTGACCGAACGCCTCATCTGCGACCGACCTCATTCCTTCAGCTTGCCCGCTCGAGACTCTTCCCCTCTCGACTATTTGCCCAGATCGCGCCTCACTCCCTCGCGACACTCGCGACAGATCCCGCTCGCCTCTCTGCATCTGAAATCCTGGCGAGCTCTTTACTTCTCAACACACGATCTTCCTCCTCCGACGACATCTTCCACTGGTAGGCTTCTTCCCCCTTCCTCCTTCGACACGAGCAACTTTTCTGACTCTTCCTCTTCTTGGAGTTCAAGGTATGCAATTAAACTTTTCTGCTTACCAAGTTACAGAAACCTGTCTTTATTCCAATTCTGACGCATGTGCTTTGCTT